>NW_026571047.1:5567171-5769171 GCF_026225935.1 Boleophthalmus pectinirostris
TGATTATATAGCCAAAAAATAACCAAAAATTTTCCAATAGTGCAAAGAAATTCTACACATGATAAATATTAACTCCAAAAATATCTTGTGCCAGTGATAGATATTAGGCCTTATTGTGACAAGCCTAAGATTTGCTGTTGTTCAGTTGAGAGAATACATTTTACATTTCAGTGGTGGTACCGGGCCATGTTGGCACAAAAGCACCCATCAGTGTGGCACATATCTCTGACTCCTCCCACTTCACTTCATCACAGTGGTGAGACTGAGGCACTGGATCTGTGAGTGTTGATCTCATTTAGTTTCAAGTTCCTCTAATATCCATTGCGTCAATCTCCTTCAAATATGATGCTTTTCCTGCTTTTATTTTTTACCAGAGCAGCAGCTATTAAAGCCTTCAGTCTTTTTATACTGCTTCTTTTTCCTTTTTTTCAGTTTTATGTTGAAACCCTTGGTGGGCATATTTGCAATGTGCCCAGATACATCTGTAGTCTGATTCATTATTCAGTTTCACTTTGTGGAAACTGTCTGACCTCACAGCATTAGAATTTGTTCGCTTTAACTGGTATATTAAGCTTTTCCCAAATCTCGTAGGAAGAAGGGCAATAACGTCTTTCCCCTTGATAATATTTACCAAACTTTTTTTTTTTTTTTTTCTGGCTTTAAATCCTCGATCTTGGGAATTGTTGCCTGTATAGATTGTATGGCTCTTCACTGACTGGCCGGTGCACGGTCTACAACTTCCGGAGTTCTTGCAAATTATCTAGTGTATTCTGATTCCTGTCATTGAAGAGAAATTTAATTGAGTGGAGGCACTAGGTGGCGCCAGCCTGGCTAATACATCCCTGCCTCGTACCCAAAAGTCACAACTTTGGGCTCAGTATTATTCAGTCAGTCAGTTCATCTTTATTCCGGACTCATGGTCCATTTTTAAAAACAGACAAGGACAGTGACAGTACTAAACAATAAACACTTATGTTTTTAAAAGACAATCATACAAGTGTCTCTTCATATTGGACTGATATTGTATTGCAGTGAATCTCATATTTGTAAGTGATTGTAAGTAATTATTTCATTGTCCTATTTGTTAAGCCTGCAAATAAAACTGTACATTAAAGTACTTTCAGAGCATTCACTCATGCACTAACAAACATCTCCCTCGCACTCGTCCATTGTGGCCTCCTCAAAAACACCTGCAAATGTCATCATAGGCCACCTGCAGTCTTTACAAACTGGCTTTTTTGTAATTTATCCAGAGGTTAGCTGTGTACAACAATGTACAATGATTTAAACAATAAAAACTTTACATCATTTGTACAAGAGCCAAACTTGCCCATAAGAGTATTTGCCTGAGCATAGATCATCCTACACTGTTTATATGTCATCATCATCATCTGCCATGTCCGCAGTGATGATATGTCCAAGATATTACATTTTTGTTGTAACAGTCAACACAAGATTTTACAGGCAAAAGTCAAGATATCTCATGTGACTGTCTACTTTTGTCCTACAGATCATTGTGCATAAACACAATAAATAGGTACAATCCATGGTGTGTGTAATGGCCAAAACTGTCCCTGTATGAGGTCTGTTATGGCTACAATGTCTGTGGTGCCTTGGACATATGTCTTCCACTAAAGATAGGTCAGATATAGTCCCAAGTCTACTCTTTTGACTACATCTCCACACTGCAACACCTCAGGGCTCCTCTCTCCCCTCTCATACTGGACTGGCTATTATAGGATTGTTGGACCAAATGACAAAATACAGTACTGAAATGGTTCCAACAACTACTTCTACAACTTAAAATAAATATTGAAACATCGTAATATCGTATCATTTAATGTGATGATACAGTATTGATATCGTGGGCTGCTTTATCGATATATCGCGAACAGTAATTTTTGGTATATTTTACTCAATTATTTGTTACAGCACTACAGTTTTGTTCCTTGTTTAGAAAGTAAATTTGTTTCTGCAACACACTTGACATTTTTACTCTTTTGATTAAAATGTTTGTGTTTCGTAGTAACTTTGCGCAAGACGTGGTTTAACAAAGACATTTAGTATCAGAGGTAGAGATGGGCATTCGATTAAATTTTCTTAATCGATCATCGGGAGAATTAACGATCGATTATTGATTAATCATTAACGTTTTTATATTAAAATTATTATCATTATTACTATCTGCGCTACTAATCTGCATAAATAAATTCAACTTTACGACATATAAACCATGATCACTCTAGAGCCACATCAGCCCGTTTGACATTATAATGTGTCACAAGTGTCACAGAAACAAAACTTAAAACCACATGGCTAATTTGCATAAACTAAATGAAGAAAAAAACAGCTCTTGTACGCTGATGCAGTTCAGCTTCTGTCAGACTAAAGGTCACGACTCAGTGGAATACAGGTTAGTGTGACCATGTTTGCGTTTGTCAAAACTAGGACACCGTACGGGGGGTGGGAGGTGGGGCCTCATCATCAACATTGAGCTACTCTCACCTGGCAAAGCTTTTTCATGTTTTTCGGTGTCCTGATGAGCTTTGAGGTCCCTGGCACCGCCACTGTGCACACGGCCTCCCACTTGCGAGAAATTTCTTGTACAAGTCATCGTTAAATGCACATTTGCAGACTGACCGGCTGTGTGTGTCTGCTCGCTCCTTCTGAGTTCAGAGAGCTACGAGAGCCGCTCAATTTAATGGCCCAATGAAAGCTAATGAAAACCCGGACATTTGCATCACTTAAAAAAAAAAAACCCGGAGAGCCAGGACAGGACGTGAAAAACGGACATGTCTGGGGAAAAACGGACTTTGGTCATCCTACGCTACGCACAGCGACCTACATTCGGTTTGTCGATTAAAAATGAACGTAATAGACGAAATACTTAATGATCAATTATCGATTAATCGACTAATCATGCCCATCCCTAATCACAGCCATGATTTAGACATTTTTTATTAAACTGTATAAATCGATTTGAATAAACTCACTGTATCGAGATATGCATCGTATCGTGGACTGTGTATCAAGGTATGTATCATATCAGCAGCTTTTTAATGATACACGCACCTATTAATAATTGTACTTTTTCTACTACTACTACTTCTTGTACAATCATGTCTACTTCTACTTTCTCTACTATGATATGTACTACTTCTACTGCCACTACTACTTCTTGTACTACTATGTCTACTTCTACTACCATCAGTACACAGGAAATGAGTGAACACATAAACAAACGCAGTGGGGCAGAGTTAGCCTGAGATCCACGATACTGGGAATTGTTGATGGGATTTGGTAGTGTTCGGTATAATGACTTTCCCACATGGTTAAACTAAAAAACAGAGGGAGATGCAGTTTTAAAATCTTTTCATTGTAGGCAGCAGCGCCAGAGCTTGTGTGCTAGTTTTTCTGAACGAATATTTAAGAAAAGCCAGTGATGAATAAACAGAAAGGATCATTTATTTCAGGTTTCACTGCTTTGTCCGTCAACCTCAAACATGCTCAGCTTAAGAACAATGTTGTACTGATAAATATTTCACAAGGTACTACTACTACTACTACTGCGGCTACTACTACTACTACTACTACTACTACTACTATTACTATTAGCTCAAATCCATCAACCTCAAACAGGCTCCCCTTAAGAGTACTAGAGGATACTCCACTGCTGTTAACGGTTTCACAAGGTTCTGCTACTTCTACTGCTACTACTACTACTCTTAATACTTGTTCTACTATAACTACTTCACAAAGTTCTGCTACTTCTACTGCTATTACTGTTGCTGCTACTACTACTACTACTACTACTACTACTACTACTACTACTACTACTACTACTACTACTACTACTATTATTACTACTGTTACTACTACTACTACTGCTACTACTACTACTTTTACTTCTCTTACTACTGCTGCTAATACTACTGTTACTACCACTGTCTCACTGTTTGTTCTACTACTACTACTATTTCACAAAGTTCTGCTACTTCTACTACTACTGCTACTACTACTACTACTACTACTACTACTACTACTACTACTAGTGCTAGTGCTAGTGCTAGTGCTAGTACTACTACTACCTCAAACCAATCACCCTCAAACAGGCTCCCCTTAAGAGTACTTGGGGATACTTCACTGCTCTTAATGGTTTCCCAAGGTTCTGTTACTTCTACTGCTAGTACTGCTGCTGCTACTGCTACTACTACTACTTTTAGTAGTACTACTATTGCTGTTACTGCTGCTACTACTGTTAATACCACTGTTTGTTCTACTACTACTACTACTACTACTACTTCACAAGGTTCTGTTACTTCTACTGCTACTACTAGTGCTACTACTGTCACTGCTGCTGCTGCGACTACTACTACTACTACTACTACTACTACTACTACTACTACTACTACTACTACTACTGTTACTGCTACTACTACTACTACTGTTACTACTACTGCTGCTACTACTACTTTTAATACATGTTCTACTGCTGTTACTACCACTGTTCTACTACTACTTCACAAGGTTCTGCTATTTCTACTGCTACTACTACTGCTGCTGCCACTACTACTACTTTTACTACTGCCGTTTCTGCTGCTGCTGCTACTACTACTGCTAATACTACTACTAATACTACTACTTTTACTAGTACTTCTACTACTGTTACCGCTGCTGCTGCTGCTGCTCTTACTATTGCTACTATTACTACTACTCTTAATACTTGTTCTACTGCTGCTACTACCACTACTTGTTCTACTATGACTACTTCACAAGGTTCTGCTACTTCTACTGCTACTACTGCTACTACTGCTGCTACTGCTACTAATACTAATACTTCTACTCCTTTTACTACTACTACTACTGCCGCTACTACTACTGCTACTAGTACTACTCTTAATACTTGTTCTACTGCTGCTAATACTGTTACTACCACTACTTGTTCTACTATGACTACTACTAATACTACTGCTACTGCTATTACCACTACTTACTCTGCTGCTGCTGCTGCTGCTACTGTTACTGCTACTACAGCTACTACTGTTACTACCACTACTCCAAGTTCTACTATTATTACTTTTACACAAATCATAAACCATTATGTACCAATGTATAACACGTATTGATCATAAATATCTGTATTTTAAATACTATGTTGCAACCCCAGAACAGAAAACCTGATATGTCGAAAATGCCGCCACATCTCTGTCACACTGGACAAATAATGAATTATAAGACTATTGTTACGTGCCTCGAAAAGATCGTTAAACAGTCAGAGCAAAGTAAAGTCATTTCTTCTAATTTTTCTGCAACATTGACTTGAGTTACACATGGCCTCTCAGCAGATCGAATTGCCACACGGTAAGGGAGAGTATTTGGGCCCAACTGCACTATTTAATTATTATGAATTCTGTCATTTTGTTCACATGGATCCAAGTTTGCGTCTCATCTTCTGTTGGGGAAAAAAATCTGATGTGAGAGGGCCCATGAACAGTAAGAAGTAAGATGAGTGTGCTGCATACATGTGACTTTAATGGTCTCAAACTCCAAAAAATCTGCTAATTATTATTAGGGCTGGGTCTCATTAAAAAGCTGCTGATACGATACATACCTCAATACACAAGCCATGATACATATCTTAATACAGTGCACTTTTGGTTCGATACGATATATTTCAAATCAATTCGATATGATTCAATAAAAAATAAAGAATAAATCAGGGCTGTGATACTAAAAGTCTTTGTTAAATCACGTCTTGTGCAAAGTTCATATGAAACAAACATTTTACTCATCAAAACAGTGAAAATGTCAAATGTGTCACATAAATGAGTTTCCTTCCTCTGAACAAACCACAAAACTGTAGCTGTTGTGGCAAAATACTTTGGTAAAATATACCAAAAAATACTCTTGGCGATATATCGATACAACAGCCCACGATATTGATACTGTATCATCACATTACAATACAATATCACATCACAATACGATATATCAATATTACCACTAATTATTATTGGTACTACTGTATTTTTTGGACTGCAAGTCACTCCGGAGTGAAAAAAAATAAAATATAAGTTGTAATATAAGTTGTAAATGTAAGCACATTTTGGGGGAAATTTATTTTATAAAATCAGAGACCAGGAACCAACATTTAATGCTGAAAGTCAAGTTCTAGTAAAAACAATAGAAGAGAGAACAACAGACTGTTAACGTCACATATGAACAGTTCTTCAGATAAACTATAACATAAACAACAGAACAGAACAAGTTTACCAAACTCTCCATCTCACTCCAAATCACAAAATCCATTCAATTCTTCATCCTCTGTGTCACTTCTGAGCAACTCCCCGACCTCCGGAGGTAAACAGAGCACCGCTTCCTCTTCTGTGTAACTGTCGTCAGACTTAGCATCAGTTCAACTTAGAATTATTCTGGCCTTTCTGAATCCCGACAGGATGGTTTCGTTGTCACTGAAGTCCAGGCTTTGTCCATCCATCCAGTGACTTCAGGAAAGTTGCATGGTGCATCCTCCCTGTTGCCGTGCAAGTTTTTTTTTCTGCTGCTCGATTACCATTTTCAGCTGAATATTTCACTACTTGTAACAGGACAGCAGCTTCTTCTGCAGGACACATGCGCAGTAGAGCCAAGTGACAGTGGTACAGGGGTAATAGGAGTAACAGATACTGATACACAAGATTAGAGCCTCTCACGGCTTCAGTGTAAAAATTTAAATATATAAATCGCACCGGAGTATATGTCGCAGTCTGAAAAATGCAGTACATTGACCTTGTGCTGGGGGTGTTCTGAATGTATTTCTGTGGCGGAATGTTCAGCAGTTGCCATAGTGACATCGTGCACACATTAACAAACACTGCCTGATAAGAAAACTCGCATGGTAGTTCCAGCCAAGTCAGCTCTTTCTGTTCAGATTATGTTAAAACGAACTCCAGACAGAGCAGGGCCTCTCGTTAGCATCACACCCCCAGGTAATATTGATGACATCAGCTGCAAAGTATCAATAATCAGATATAGAGTTTGCACGTAATGTAAGCGCAGCCAGTTCCATCTGATGTGAGTAATCTGGTTTGTCTCTGGTTGTTCACGCCTGTGCAGGTTTTGACAAGGAGAATGATGCAAATGTGCGAACGGGTGTTTTTTTTGGTGATCACATTTCTCATGAACATGTAAACACACCGAAAATAACATCTCATTATTGGGTTGTCTTATTATTCTAGTTATCACATTTTACAGGCCATGTGAATGTGCTCCCCATTAAGGCTGCAACAAATAATCACTATTGAACTATAAAAAATAATGGTAGTCGTGTTTTAAATGTCCTATATTACACAAAATTGACTCTTGTGAGCTTTAAACCATGTTATAATGCTGTTACCTACGCAAAAACAGACCTGGAGTTGTGTTTTGTTTTATTCATATATGTTTGAGTAATTCTTTATTATTAGTCTGTCTGCTTCTCCAAAGCTCAAAATGCTTTGCCAAGTTATGATGTCATACAGTGGTAGTTTTCAAGGGAACAGCTCTTTTTACCTTTTGTTCAGTATAGCTTGGCAATTCCAGGGCTGAAATTAGCCAAATAATTCTAGTGAAGGTGCATGGAGTTTAAAAACACAATGAAGGCCTTCCTGTATTACTACATGACATCACAAGGTGGAACACAGTGTTTTCTGTTTGAGAGGAGAACTCAGCCTAATTATGCAAGATTTATGTTTTAAACACATAAATCCCCCCCCCACACACACACACACAATTGCAGGTACCCATATGGAAAAAAAAAAAAACAGGGAAAAAAAAAGAATTTACCTCTGTCTTTGTAGTAAATCTTTATATACGGTTAATATGTGTCATGTGTGGTTCACTCCTGAAAGTGTTTCCCCTTTTACATTTTTCTCATACAACTATATTATGAAAAACTAGTAAAGATAAAGTGAACATTTTGCATGACATTTACAGGTAATGTGCATGATAAACTACATTTTCTTTGTATGTTCCATGTAATGTTTGTATTTTTTAATTATATGTTGCAGTTAAAAAAAACAAAACTAAATATGAATCAGAAAGGGGATTTGAACCCAGGTTGCCTGTGTGAAAATCCAGTAATATACCAGCTGAGCTAACCAATTATTGCTTGAAATCTAGCAGATGTTGAGGACAGTTACAAGTACCTTTGTATCCCACAAGCAAATGGCTCCTCAAAGACACAACAAGGAAAGGGGCTACAGGATTTTGCAGAGTAAAAATCTTTTCACAGCCTGATGTATGTTCACTGTGATATCACTGAAAGAGCTATGTCTTATGTTTTTTTAAGGTTGTAATGCAATATTTGCATTACTGTGTTTACCCCCATGCTGCCCAACACACACACACACACACACACGCACGCACACACACGCACACACAGACACACTCGCACGCGCACACACACACACACACACACGCGCGCACACACACCCCAACACACACACACACATACAAACACACACAAACACACACACACACACACACACACACACACACACACACAAACACACACACACACACACACAGACACACACTGTGATAATTTTCTTTCTCACTCTCATACACACACAACACAGCAATCGAGTTTAAGGAAACAATCATCATTTCCCTTGTTTTTCTATGATTCTGTGGTAAAAATGACCTTTCTCCAACACTTGTGAGGAGATTGTGTGTGGGATTAGTGTCATATTCAGCCCTTGCAGGTTACAAAGTTTTATATGTTTCATACTGCACATATTTACCATGAGGAAACAACTAGTGAGCGACTGATATGTTTTTTTCATAGCCGATACCGATTGTTTAAAATCCATAGCAAGCAAATGCAGATGAGCTGATATGAAGGGCCAATGTTGATTACTTTCTTTAAATTATGTAATTTAATTTACTACAAACTCACCCACAACCCTTTTTATGACAAACCCTTAAGAGAACTGTGTACATTTTGTGTGCGTTTTTTATGCAGCAGATCAGCCAAAACAAAATATTGGGCTGTGCGGAGATTTAAAGGTTGTGTGGAGGATTTTTTTAGTTTGTTTCAAATTGTCAATGAAAGTTCAAACTAGCATTATAGAGATGCAGCAGCCTTGTAATTATGATGACCAAAAAAACAAAAAAAAAGAAAATCCATCAGCTGTGGATGTGGTGGGGCCAGATAAACATTAGTCAATAGATAACAAGGCTTCCTGGTTATCTATCAAACTCCCAAAGTCTCTAGCGTAACTGACTCTCTGGCGTGCTGGGATTACATGGTTTACGTTCGGCTCTCACGTATTTCACATAAGAAGGCGCTGTCGCTGTTTCGAACTGTAGCTTCCTCACAGTTAGCACAAAGTTTGTTGCAATGGCAGACAAGAATCCACGACCAGTTAGCCGCAAAAAGAAAGTCAGTTTTTGAGGTTGCTGATAGAAAAAGGGAAGGTAAAAAAGAGCAAACCCAGACTAAGGTGATTATTAGAGATTACTTCCAGCAATGGCGTGCACAGAAGCAGACGAAGGGTTAAAAAACTGACGTGATGGCCGCTGAATTACTTCTGGACAGGTAACTTCAACAGCAATTCATTCATCAAATCTGAACGCGCAGTGGTTGTAAACAAGCATGATTTCTAGTGTAAGGAGGAGGAGGGAGGAGGTGTTTCTACTTAGGGAGCTGTGGAGGAGGAGCGTAATGTCTAGCCTGATAAACCATCTGACCTCGAAAGTGTTAGAATTCGTTCGCTCGACAGTAGGCAGGTACTTTTTACCATTTAACCAAACGCTGATATTTGGTCGTGACGTATGTAATGCACCACTAACGGGGCTAACTGGTATATTAAGCTTTTCCCAAATCCCGTAGGAGGAAGGGCAATAACATCTTTCCCCTTGATAAAATTCACCAAACATTCTCTTTGTTCGGGCTTTAAATCCTCGATCTCGGGAATCGTTGCCAACACAGAATATATGGTTCTTCGCTGATTGGCTGGTGTCCGACCTCGCACTTCCGGGGTTTTTGTGAACCTTCTAGTGTATTCTGATTCCTGAACTAGTTGCTGGAGAGAAATTAAATTGCACAGAGGCACTAGGTGGCACCAACCTGGCTAGGTGATGTCACACATGTGTAACGTTTGAAAAAGGACAGTCGCTGTATTTCTCTTTCCTTGGAGAATCCTTGATACAACCTTTAAAGCCGATCGCCGATATGCTAAAAAGTCCAAATATCAGCTGGTTGATATATCGGTCTATCTTTAGAAACAACATTATAACACAGATCAGAAAAAAAAACACAATAGTACATATAGTGTATCTTCTCTTTCCTTACATCTCCTCACCAAACCTCCCCCATATGTGACTCATCTTATGCTTTTGTTATTTCTTCTTCCAGGCTGTACCCCTCAGAAGTGCGGCCGAGCGGTGACGGACGCCGTAGTGACCAGAGAGGAAGCTGAGGTACTGCGCAGGTAAACAGCACAGTGTATGCTAGAGCGCATCTCCTCTGTGTCTATGCATCTGAATAAAACATATACTGAAGCGTGCATCTCCTGTCTGCTCCTCAGGCTGGCAGAGAGAGGACTGGCGCTGGCCGGGTCAGAGGGAGGAGTGAGTATGGCTTATTCATGTGTTTGGGTTACCTCGCTGGGTTAGCCTATCTTACTGTCTTTACTGTCTTAAAAGCATTCTCTTAAAGGCCTCATATTGTTTTATTTTCTGTTATAATGTTTCCACATCAAAAAAATGCTGGAGTTGTGTTTTGTTTCATTCACACGTTTAACACACAAACCCTGCAGATTTAGGCTGTGTTCTTCTCTCAAAAAGAAAATAAAAACTCTTGATGATTTCCTTATTATTCACTGCAGTGAGTTTAGATACACTTTTCACAACGCACAGAGCTGTGAGTAGAGTTTTGTCGTCACCGTAATGCCAACAACTTGCATGCCAACAACTAGCATGCTAACACACTCTTCCTGAGTCTCAAACAACAGAAGGCTTTACATATAGAGGCTACGCCACTAACCAGTTTTGATGTTAGCAGCTACAGTTTTTTAGCCTGTTTTAAAAAGTCTTCAGTCGCATGCAGGTGTTGCGCCCTCTGCTGGCATTACAAACATGACCTTGAATAAAATGAACAAACAACAACAATAACAAATGAACATGTGTTGCCAGAGCCTTAACCTGTTGGTTCTCATTCTCAGCATATGGACAGAACATGTCTCATGTGAAATCTCAGAACCTCCAGAATTCCCTCCCTGTGCTGCAGGTGCTGCAGGTGCTGCAGGTGCTGCAGGTGCTGCAGGTGCTGCAGGTGCTGCAGGTGCTGCAGGTGCTGCAGGTGCTGGGGTTTAGGTTGTGATCATTAATTTTAGAGTTAGGTGTTAGAACTCATAACCCAAACGTAACAGTTACACATTACAGTTGTTATCAGTTAATCTGGCTCATACCAGATTGATCTGTGTGTCACTCTGAATTGAGTTCTACACATTCTCCATCTGGAACAGCGCTCGCTGAAAGCGTTTAGAAAAAGGAGGGACTTGCAGCAAAATGCCTAGAGCTGATTGAGCGAATCACCCCAAAGAACCACCCACCAGGTTCTTTATAGCCAATCATGGCAAACCTGTCAAAATGAGTATCCAACTTGCTTTAGGTAAAAACAAAACAAGTGTCATGTTGGAGATGGAAGATGTCCATAAACCAATTTAGATGTTTTTGCAAACAAATTTGTGCATTAAAGGTTGTATGGAGGATTTTTCTTTTGTTTCAAATTGTCAATGATAGCATTATAGAGATGCAGTAGCCTTGTAATTATGATGACCAAAAAAAAAGAGAATAAAAATTCATCAACTCTGGATGTGGTGGGGCTAAACATTTGCCAATAGATAATGACACTGCCTCGTTATCTGTTAGCTGACAGGCTGTCAATCAATCTCCCTACGTTTCTAGCGTAACTGACTTGCCTGCGCGCCGCCGGTACGTGGTTTACGTACGTCTGTCACGCAGTCCACAGACGCAAGCCGCACAGACGCTGTTTACTCCACCAACGCAACAGTTCTTAGCGGCTTTTTTTGACCTATATCTTCCTCGCAGTTAGCACAAAGTTTGTTGCAATGGCAGACAAGAATCCAGGAGCAGTTAGCCGCAAAAGAAAGTCCGTTTTTGAGATTGCTGAAAGAAGAAGACAAGGGGAAAAGCAGCGAAGCCAAACTAAGGTGATTCTTGGAGATTCATTCCAGCGATGGCGCGACTGAAGCAGACGCAGGGTCTAAAGACTGACGCATTGGTCGCCAAATTACTCCTGGACAGGTCACTTCTGCTTATTATGAAAACGTACTTTATTTCCAAGAGCTAGTCAAACGTTTTTCAGGACACGAAAGCGATATCCTATGTCTGAAAACGTAATTTTCAAGGCAAAGAAAGAGTCCGCTTGCTGCTGCGTGTTGTAGCTAGTTCATTCGCACTGAATCTCCGCGCGCAACCTTCTCTGCTCCCCTTTCCTGCTCCTCTCCCCGCTGCCCTATCCGCTCTTCCCCCTGCTCCTCACTTCTCCGGGCACGGAATCTCCGCGCACCGCTCCCCTCTCCCCTCTCCTCTCCCTGCTCCCTGCTCCGCTCTTCTCCCTGCTCCTCACTTCTCGTCCGCACACGAAATGTCCGCGCACCCGCTCCTCCCGCTCCTCACTTCTCCGTCTTGCCTAACCAACACTGTAGTTAGTTGTTTACAAGTCATGTGCAGCGCACCGGCTGTAAACAAACCTGTTTCTGGCGTAAGGATGAGACGGGAGGAGGCGTTTCTACGTAGGAGCTGTAGGGGAGGGGGGTGGTTTCACGCATGCGCAACATTTGAAAAAGGACAAACAGTCGCTGGATTTCTCGTTCCTTGGAAAATCCTCTATACAACCTTTAACTTTGCACCTGACAGCACCGTCTGCCGTCCGTCGTCATGTTGTCTGAAACTGCTCCCCCTGCCATCGAGGCCCTGTGACTGGGCCGACCACTGCACCATAACAATTTGCTTTTTCAGTTTTTTCGATTTTGTGTTTAAGTAAATAATGGCAATGATGAATAATGGTTTCCCATTTCTGTGATTTAAACTGCACTTGTCTAACATTTTAGGCGATCATGTTAACAAAATAACTTTCAATTTTAAAACATATATATTTTTATATGAAAAAGTGTAAATGTACAGCAATGTTTACAGCTTGCACTTACCAATGTAAGAACTAAACCAGGACTGATCCCAGGACTGAAACGGGTCTAAACCAGGTGTCCTCCTGTTTTAGTCCTGGCTTAGTCCTAGTTCAGTTCTGGTTTAGTCCTGATTTAGTACTGGTTCAGTCCTAGTTCAGTTAAGGTTTAATCCTAGTTTAGTCCTGTTTTAGTCCTGTTTTAATCCTGTTTTAGTCCGTATGCGGCGCAGAAGTCCGGCATTGCAGTTTAAGTCACGGAAAGGCGAAATGTCCATTATCTGTTTTTTTCATTTAAACACAAAACTGAAAAAATAAATTGTTATCCATTTTTTAAAATTTTGGTTTTAGAGATAAATAATGAAGTTTTTTTTTTTCTTAGTTTTAGTTTTATTTTGAAAAATGAATGAACGAATGATACACGGATTTGCCTTAACGCGGGGATCATGCTAATATGTTTTACAAAACAAAAAAGGTAACATGGTGATATAAATATGTTATGTGTTAGAAGTTAATACCCCATAGAAGTAAAATACACCCCCTCTTTAAAAAATAACAGTAAATATTTAAATTTATTTATTTTTTGTCCACGTATCTTACGTATTTGTTATAAAATTCATCAAAAAGTAATTGGAAACTCATTACTCTGAGCTGACAAAATTCAGTGTCTTTTTAAAAATAAATGAGATTATGTTAATATAGGTGCTTTTTGCTCTTCCCTCCATCTGCTGGCTAGTTTACCATTTGCATATTTTTAGAGATGCTTTCAGAAAACAGTGACAGTTTAAAGATACTTTTCTGGTGGAGTGAGTTTCTGCAGCTTGTATAATAATCAACTGATTCAAGGTGACTGAGCAGAACATTTTGCACTTTAACTGTAGCACACATTAAGTATGAGATGACTACAATGAGATTATTGTTCACACTTCTGTATAAAAGAACTGTAAAAAGAGCCAGTCTTTTCTCTTTGACATGAACAGATGCAAAAATTCGGATCCCATAAAAGAGTTGAAAGTCACATCACTAGCTGGAATGGCTCGTGGCAGCTAGTGATTAAGTTTGCAATAAATAAAATGTTTTTTAATTTGATGAATATAGCATCAGCCTGACTGATTTTGGCCACAAAGTTCTGCTTTTTACAGTTCACTTTCCAGAACTCCAGAGAATTTGACTTACAGGGTTCCCACAGTCATGGAAATACTGTAAAGTCATGGAAATTGAAAATGTTCTCATTAGGGTATTATGATTATTTACAAATGTATGCACCTTTTGTTTAAAAGAGACGACAATAAATGCACTGACAGAACTTTGAATGTTAAAAAACTATAATCCCAAACCATAAGGTGAGTGGAAAGAGTTAACATTTCATAATCATCATTTCTACACATATAGGTGCCGTAAAGTCATAGAAAATTCACTTTAAGATAATCCTTTATTGTTTCCCGTGGGAGAAATTTGTCTTGGGACGGGGGATAACATGCTTTATCAAAAACAGGACAACACAAAGCACCACACAAACACCACCACAGAACAAAATAGAACAAGACCAAGTATGACCATGAGTGATGCTGCAACAGAATCTTTTAAGTCACTCTTTACAGGCAAGCCCTTTGCAGTCTTGTATTCCATTAATAGTTGCACATTCTCTAACCTATGTGCAGTTTTGATTGCACATTATCTAACCTATTTGCAGTTTTGATTGCACATTCTCTAACCTATTTGCAGTTTTGATTGGACATTCACTAAAGCTCTGTACAGTTTTGATTGCACATTCCCTTGACCTCTGTGCAGTTTTGATTGCACAATCCCTAAGCCTCTGTGCAGTTTTGATTGCACATTCACTAACCTATGTACAGTTTTGATTGCACATTCCCCTGACCTATGTGCAGTTTTCATTGCACATTCACTAATCTATGTGCAGTTATCATTGCACATTCCCTTTGACCTCTGCACAGTTTTGATTGCACATTCCCTAACCTTATGTGCAGTTTTGATTGCACATTCACTAAAGCTCTGTACAGTTTTGATTGCACATTCCCTTGACCTCTGTGCAGTTTTGATTGCACATTCCCTTGACCTCTGTGCAGTTTTGATTGCACATTCCCTAAGGCTATGTGCAGTTTTGATTGCACATTCCCTAAGCCTATGTGCAGTTTTGATTGCACATTCCCTAAGGCTATGTGCAGTTTTGATTGCACATTCCCTAAGCCTATGTGCAGTTTTGATTGCACATTCCCTAAGGCTATGTGCAGTTTTGATTGCACATTCCCTAAGCCTATGTGCAGTTTGCCATGATTTTAGGTCATGAAAAAGTCATGGAAAAGTTTTAACATTTTGTCAGTGAAAAAGAGTGGGAATCCTGGACTTATTTATGAGACAAAATTGGTTATTTCAGCTTTAAAAGGTTGCTTTCACTTTCTTAAATTTAATGATGCCATAATTTCAGATTGAGAGCAAGTGCCTGTATAACTCTATGGAAGATTATTCTGCAGTCTGACAGTTAAACAGCACATTCCACCATAAACTTCTGACCTGTCCTCCAGCTTGGGAAAAGGGATTCTAAAATGTCAAGATTGCGATGCGATTATTAGCGACGTCCCTAGTCACTGTGTCACTGGGCAAGACAATTCACGGCTACAAAGCGTGTTTTCACTGCTCCTGTCTGCGCTCAATCAGCCGTGTTGTGCAGTTTAAGACCTGTCACTGTCCCACTGCGCTGCCTTTACTCTTGCAATGCATCGTGGGTTATACTGATCCATCCAGTGACAATAGAAAAAACACTTGTAACGACTATTCAGCATGAAGGACTCTAAAGCGAACGGTTGAAGACACAATTTAAAATGCGCTTCCCTAACAACAAGCAAGGAACAAAGAAAGAGAAAAGTTTGTGCTTCTCGAAAAAATCTTCATTTTCCACCTGCTCACATCTCCGTAAGGCAATGCTGTACTATCCAAATCTTTTCTCATTTGAAATTCATAGTATGTTCAAGTTGAGCTTTTGAAGATGCTGCTAATACTAACCGCCCTGACTTACATAATGAAACGCTAACTTCGAATAGCACGGTTGCAAATCCACATCTACAGAAATAGCCTATGTTTGCGCTACCGTATTAAATATTTATGAGAACAAAATGACAATATATCGCATAAGGGGGGCAGAGCTGATTTAGTAGTTGGCCTCAGATGGAATATATTGTAGCTTGTAAATTATAATTTCTTTTTATTACAGCAAAGTCTGCAGCAGCTCCCTCTCTGAGCCTGGCTGGGAACTTGGCCACTGGCGCCATAGCGAAAGCAGTTCATAAATTGGTTGTTGCGTAATAAAGGGATACAGTTCAATGTGCCAAGTTTAACCATGTAATATGATTATCTACGGTGGCTCACTAGGGACATTTTGTTGTACTTTTAAAGAGGGGATGTTACGCAAGATCGACTTTGTAGAGCTTTCTACCATGTTGTAATGTTCCCTCATCAAAAAGATGCCTGAAGTGGTATTAAATGTCATCCATGCATGTTTGACTAATCTAGAGATCTCTCCCGGGCTCTACTCGAACCCTCCCTATGGTTAGATGTACAATTCTGTGCACTGCTCCTCCCACGAGCTTAAGTCACCCATTCTCCCACACGACAATTCTCCGTAAATATACAAAAGCGTGTTGCAAAACAATAGACTACGACTTCTCAAACCTGTTGCGATGTGCAGTAGCACATTGATTGTAATGTGGTAGTGCTCTGAAGGCGGTGTGTGACTTAATATTTTAAATATTGAGATATATTTTTAAACATGAAATGGATTCTGACATATCATATATATGGATGTAATGCTTATATTTAATTCTTATTTCTCCGCTTTGCTTTGTTTGCCTTCTCTGTGCTCGCGCCCCCGCCTCCTTGCTTTTGTTACCCCTCCCGTAGCATGTTGTCTCATTCACTACTCACTACTGCCATGAATACAAAAGTTGGTACCAACCAAAGCTTCTACCACCACGAACCTTTCCATCATTTACAGACTCAGCATCATCAGCACATCCTCTGTCACATAGAGAACACTCATATTCCATTGAGCTGTGTCCTTTAGTCCGACAGAAGCTGAACTGCATCAGTGCACAAGGAGTGAGCAGTTTTTTTAGTGTTTATAATTGGCGTAAATGAACCATTTGGTTTTAAGTTTCGTGTTTCCGATCGCCCCTAAAACACAGTATGTTTGTCCAATGTGAGTACAATCGATCTGTGCTCAGGCACGGCACGTTTGGGACTTTGGTTGGATGAGGTGGGCCAAAGGTTGCTCATGTACGCGCACACGCACGACTTTACTATACAAGCCCATATCATGCAGCCCCAGAAGCATTTTGTTCTCATCTAAAGTTTTCCAAAATTAGGTTTGTACTTCTAATGCAACTTTTGTGATTTATCTCTGGAGGGCACACTACTACAAATTGCAGGACTATGGATCTTTCACTCATAGTAGCTACTTTCCAGTTGGAAAAGTCCTCCTCTCCCCTCTGTGTCCTCTGTAGACCTCTGGAAATCAATCTCTGTGAAGTGTGAAGGACCACACGGGGCGAGGGAGGGGGCAGTCGTGACGGGGGTGTCTGAGAAAATTATCTGTTTTTAGGGCTTGTAGATTATAGTACTGTAGTTATATAGAGGATCAGAGACAGGACTAAAATTGACCATTAAAGATATTGCTGTGAAATGAACAATTGCAATGAAATCAAAATGGATGTCAAATGTCATTATCGCATTTATCTAACCTGCTGTCCCTCTAGTTTACACTGTTTTAAGCAGCTTAAAATGTGCCCTCTCAAGCCAAATTCCCAACTGTAAACATAAATTACAAATACAATACTTGTCAGAGAAATCCAAAAGAGTAAATATTTCTGAAAAAAACAAAAACTACAACAAAAATCCTGAAAGCATCTATAAAATAATAATGATTCAAATAAAAAACACACAATACAATACAGCGCAGGTTAAACATTTAAACCAAATTACTAATAAATGAAATAAATTCTGCTGTGTCTTGTTTGCATCGAATTATAAAGCATTTTATTGTCTGATAATCAGGAAGTGCGTGATTTACATACAGCAAAAAAGTGGAGTGTTAAAATTGAGTCTCACAGAATCAATTTGAACATTTTCTCAGGGTTTTATGAGTCCAGTCTGTTCTAGAGTTAATTTAACATTTTCAGAAATGTTAATTAAGTAACACTGGACCAAAGTTCCTGTTTAACCCCAAAATCAAGAGTTATATTAACATTTTGAGAGTAAATGGATAACACTTCGTTATGATTTAGCTAAACAATACAAAGATAGGTTTTATTTCTACACTTTATTTTTGTTAATTTAAGATGGAATTATGAACAAAACTGGTTCAAACTGGTCTTCTCTTACAAGAGTTTGAAATGTTGGGTGGGAGGAGCCAAATTAACACTAAGGGAAGTTGAATGAACACTAGGGGAAGTGGAATTAACTTCAACCATATAAACTCTGGCAAATATCCCCAACCCAAACCCCCATTTAACTTTAAAATGTGTTAAAAACAACTCTGAAATATTTTACCCTGAAATTTTAACCCTCCAGTTTTTGATGTGCAGGTTTTGATAACCTCTTATAAACTCATCGTTGTGAATAATTATAATGCTCAGGATGTGTGAGGTAAGTGAGGAATAATTTGGATCAGCGCAAAACGTTTCAAATGTACTAGTTCTGTTTTTCACCTTTAAGACAGTAAAAATCAGATACGGTGACTTTAAATGGTCACATGGTCACATTTTTCTATAGCGCTTTTCCACCTTCAAGGCACTCCAAAGCACTTTACAACAAGGAACGAGACGAAACTGAAAACTCACCTCTTCTCCCTGGCATTTAGTACGAGCTAGTCAGGTTATCTTGGTGTTTTTATTGTTAGTTTTCACATGTTTTCTGTATATATGTATTTGTAACTCTTTCTTCTATTTTGTTGACTTGTATGTAAGCACTTTGGTCAGCTGAAGTTGTTGTAAATGTGCTATATAAATAAACTTGAGGAACTTGAGGAAGCCACTCACCCATTCACTCACACATTCATACATTCACCAATGTACACAGACACTGGGGGCGAGGTGGGTTAAATGTCTTGCGCAAGGACACAACGACAGCATTCATGTGTGGGAGCTGGAATCACACCAGCCAACCTGTGGGTCAATGGATCTGGCCTCTCAACCAGTGATGTTTTTTGTGTCAAGAGCGGGATTCAAACACCAACCGTCAGATCAGTGGATGAACGATCTACCAACTGAGCTACTGCCGTGACTTTAAACATTGGTCCTTCAAATGCTTTTCTCCATGGAGATGTTATTGCTTTGTCTGGGAGGTTTCACAGTGTTGCATTAAACCTTTCTATCTTCATGGAGACCAAACAAGACCAAGTTACAGATCAGATCTGTGGAGCGATGACCCTGCTCGCAGTCAGAACACTTGTTTTTCTATGTATTTTTGAGCTATAAAACCACCTGTAATTGAATAAATGTTAGGCAGAACTGTTTAATGTGATAATGTGAAACGTTCCAGGGAGAACAATGACATCTCCATAGAAACAAGACCCCCAACCAAAAAGTGACAGTGCTGCATTAAAGTAATCTTCTCGTGTACAGTGGTAATGTGCCCTGAATGCAACCCTTCACACCTTTAATCTTATATTGTAATTTGTTTGTTCTCCACAGGCTTCCATACTTGACCTGCACTCTGGCGCGCTGTCAATGGGCAAACAGTTTGTCAACATTTACAGGTGAGGACGGGAGTCACAATACTTTACTTTAAGCTTTCTGCCTGGTTATAATGTTATTTCTCCAAAACCATGCTTAGAGTTGTGTTTTGTTTCATCCACATCTGCTTTTGTAATCTTGTATTCTCAACACTAGACCACACAAGCTTTTAGAAATGATTTACATATGGGTCTGGAACCATATCCTGTCTCCCCGATTACCAAAGGGTTTGATTGACAGACGGATTAACCAATCAGAGAGAGGCATGTGCTGATCACGTCCAAAACAAATGTGCTGGCTCACAAGTAGAAAGAAAAAGAAATTATAACAACAAGAAGGCGTGTTCACGGTTAACTCTTGGCAAACCTGAGTGACTCTACAGTATTTATGGATTAATATGAATTATTATGGAATGACTAATATGAATTATGTATAGTTTAATCTGGACGGTTACATTAGTGAAGAAAATAGACTGGAATATTCATGCTCTTTGACTGAGCGTCTAACACTGTTGGTTTATTCATAGTCACACCTACAAAATGTGTTTACACCACTTCTGTCTGCACTCGTTCAGCCATGTTGTGCAGTTTAAGACCTGTCACTGTTCCACTGCGCTGCCTTTACTCTTGTAATGCATCGTGGGTTATAACGATCCATCCAGTGACAATAGAAAAAACACTTGTAACTATTCACCGTGAAGGACTCTAACATTAACGATTAAAGACACAGTTTAAAACCAACCACTATAAAAAAGTGGACTTAGGCCCCATCCACACTAGTATGTATTTGAGTTGTTTTTGTTGTGGATGCAGTGTTTGTCCACACTAATCTGATGGAAAACGACTCCAGAGACAGAATGATCTGGTGCCATCAGCTCCCACGAATTCATCTGAGTACAGATCTGATCTGGCACTGTGTGGACACCTGAAAACGCTGATACGCTGATTTAGGTCTATGCACTGCGAAGTAATTCACTGCCAAAATGCTAAGAGGCTAGAATATATGTCCATTCATATATACATGTTATGTTAGCTATGTCCATTTATATATACAATCTATGTTTAAAATGCGCTTCCCTGACAACAAGCAAAGCCCTGAACTCTTTTCTCTTCAAGAATATTCAAGAGGACATGTCTTACATCTGCTATAAGCTAACTACTGCAATTGGAACATCTCAAAACAGAATATTTGTGTAACGCACCTGGCCAGAGCGACATGTCAAAGCCTGATCTCGTCACATCTCAGAGGCTAAGAGGGCTGGGCCTGGTTGGTTGGGGGACCGCTGGGTATATCACGGACCACAGTGGGCGTCAGTGGTAAAAACTGCTGTTGTGTCTTTAGCCAAGACATTTGAGAGAAAGTTGGTGGTGGTCGGAAGGGCCAATGTCGCAGATTTGCAACCTCACTCCCTTCAGTCTGTCCAAGGGCAGCTGTGGCTACAGTAGTAGTGTGTGGTAGTAAAGTGTGGAGTGAATGAACAATGCACTGTAAAGCACTTTTGTGTGCCTTGGTATTCAATGGTTAATTCATTAATTAACTTTATCACCTGTTTCCAGACCATTCGACTTTAGAACTAGGGATGCAAGGATAGTTTCCCCACTATTTGATACGTATCTCGATACATGGGTCACGATATCGAATTGATTTCGATACGTTTTAAGAAGTGAATGTAATTTTTTTCTGCTAATGAGTATAATATAATAACACTATGATATTAATGAAACAATACATACATTACATTCAATACATTAAAGTACAACTACTGTGAAGTTGTCATGATAGAGGTGGTTAAATGTGCCTGTCCTTCTCACCGGAAAGCGCTATGGGGACTTACTTAGCAACAAAACACACTCTCTGTCAATCAAACCTGTTGCTTACACTAGGAGGAGTGACCTCGGGGAATGAAGGCATCTTATTGGTCCGTTATTTATGTTCATATCTTAGTTTAGGAACAAAATAGTTAAATGAAAAATTCAGGATCATGTAGAGTGCATTAATGTGATTTTAAGACCAAAATGACGAGGCTCACAGCAGCAGGTACAGAGAGAGGAGTTGTTGGGAGAATGTAAAATGCAAATAATAGTTTAGATACAATCCATGTCCTCCACCAACTCCCCCTTGTGGTGACAGCTTAAATTTGACAAACGTATATTTGATTTCACTGATTGAGGTCATTTTAATATTGATGCCGTACAAACTAACATTCTCAACTCGTCGCTGTGCCAATCACAAATCTTCATGACTAACCTCTTCAGTCAAATGAGCCCCGCCCCCCTCCATCACTCCTGCCACATTCCACCTGCACCCGTTTCCCCGTGTCACCCTTACCCAAGCACCCTCATCAAGCTTATCCTAATTAGAGAGCCACCCAAGATAGCACCCGCCATCCCTCCCACGGAGCACCCTTCCAGGTCATTCGTCTAATTTATGCGAACGGCTATCTCGCGCTGTCTCACCTGTCCTGCTGTTTGAGGTCTTGTAAGTTGGTGGAGCTAATTTTATTTTGTTTTTTTGTGTGTGGGTTGCAGGTATTTTGGAGACCAAATCGACGAGGTTTTCACACAAGAGGATTTCCAGCTTTACAGGTGAATGAAACACAATTAAAAAGAATGGCGACACTGCATTCGTTTGACTGAACAAAACAAGATTAGATCCCACGTGAGGGAGATTTACAAAAATCTGCCCAGGATAATACATTCATTTGCAAGTGTCTGCTTAGTTACAGCCTTTTTACAAACACAGCCGCGGAGTCCCCTAGCGCCTTTGTGAGCTTTTTCAATTATTCCAGAATCTCCGAAGTGAGATGGCAGTGAAATTACAAAGACTTTGGGGCAGGTGCAAAGTTTCTAACTACAAAAGCAATCAGGTACGTGTTTGGAATTCAGAATTAAGCTCACTGGCCATTAGAAGTTAGAATACCGAATGCTTAAACAGTTACAAATGTTGTAGAATAAGAATTATGTGAAGAGTGATAAATAAAAGAACTTAACAAAATTCATTAGGGGTGTAACGATATCCAAGTCTCACGATACAATATTGTCACAATATGAACCTCACGGTTCGATATTTATTGCAATATTGTGGGAGAGTTCACAGTATGATGGGGAGGCTTACAATTAGGGATGTAACAATATCCCAGTGGTGAGGAGAAAATTCAGTTTGTCGACTAGACAAAAGTTTGTTTGGTTGAAGATGTTTTGCAGCTCATCCAAGCTGCTTCTTCAGTTCTGGTCAGAATGTTGGTGGACACTTCCGTATATCTGCAGGGAGGAGCTAACTAACTGAAACTAACACACCTACTTGTTTACAGTTTCTGTTAGTTAGTTAGGCCTATTGACCTGTACCTCGCCATGGATTCTACCTGGACGACTGAGGGATTCTACCTGGACGACTGAGGGATTCTTCACACAATATCCCAGTGGCGAACCATGGACCTGGACCCTGAGTTTCACTAGGACCAATTGCTGGCTATCGTGACATCATTTGTTTAAAAAAAAAAAAAAAAAAAAAAAAACTAAATGAAGCTTACAGACAGATGGATCCGTGCTCCAAGTTTATAACACTAAAATTATTACTAGTGTAGTGTTTATTACTTACCGAATAAAAAAATATAGAAAAAAATATATTAGTATTAGGCCCTGAGGGTTCCCCTCTGCAATATCCAAATCTCTTGTTACGATATTTTCACAATATACATCTCACAGTATGATATTTATTGCGATATTTTGTGGAGGCTGTGAACAAAACTGTTAATATGCTACTTTTTTTTTTATCTTAAAATGCCTTGACAAGACTTAATGCAAAAAACTAAGACTTAAAAGTGCTTAGAACTGTTATTTCTTCTTGTAGTCTGCACTGAAATGGAGCAAAGGCTCATGGTCTATGTAGTTCCCTCTGTCTTTTTTTTAGCTATTGCGGCAATATAACTGTTAATTTAAACAAAGAGACTTGTAATTCGATATATTGTGATGGTCCACGATATTATTGTGAGAACTTTGATGATACAATATCACAATATTTTGGTTATTGTTACATCCCTAAAATTCATGCAATCATAAACACTTACAGATTTGTGAAAATGTGTGTATAGTCGGGGAGCCAAAGTCTCAAAAATGGGTTGAACCTGACATCGCCTGCCATACTTTTTATTTGTGTTTTTTTTGTTAACTGTGACCCTGAGGACCAATAATTGGAGGGTCTGCTCTTCCGGAAATATCGCGAAAAAAAATTGTGGCCATTTTAGTGTAGGTAACCTTCATTTTGTGATAGAAAATTTTGAAAAATGAAAAATTTCCTCAAATCCTCAGTGGATTGGGTAAGCTGTCTACAAATACATTCCAGATGCAAAGAACACATGTGGTGACAACATTCAGTGAAAAAAATATTCATAAAACACATTTCTACATGATTTAGGCTCAATTTAATGCCAAAAAATAAGGCATTTTTTCACTTTTTTCCAGTATTTTCATCTTTACTTCATTGGCAATCAACTATTCCCCCAAGTTTTGACATCAGCCAATATGCCATTCTTTTCTTCAAACAGTATAGTCATTCCACAGAAAAAAATATAAAAATCCAACCAAAATCAATGGATCTGTGATGATTTCTTTACCATCAATAGGCCCAGAACCTCAATAGAATGTTAGGCTCCTCTCAACATTCCATAAGGCACACTGGATATTTAGCATGGTTGTTAATGTCCACATTATTAAACATTATGGCCTAGGCATCTTTTAAATACTACTACTACTACTACTACTACTACAAATAATAATAATAATAAATATAGCCGCAAGCGGCAATGATCGGCCCTCGCTTGAGCCTATGCCATGCCCAGGCCATGCCGCACCCTGGCCACGTTGAGCTCTGCACATGCTGTGCCCCACGAGTGCACCTTACTCATTGATCTAACTTCTAAATTAACACTAACCCCTAAACCTACGTGCACTCCTAACTAGGGATGGGCATTCGATGAAATTTTCTTAATCGATCGTCTGAAGAATTTAACGATCGATTAATCATTAACGTTTTTATATTAAAATGATCATCATTATTATTACTATCTGCACTACTAATCTGCATAAATAAATTCAACTTTACGACATATAAACCGTAACCACTCTAGAGCCACATCAATCCGTTTGAACATTTTAGTGTGTTTAATTCAGTTTTGCGCAACTCTCACAGAAACAAAACTTAAAACCGCATCGCTAATTTGCATAAACTCAGCAAAGATAAAACTACAGCTCTTGATGCGGTCAATTTCTGTCGGATTAAAAGACATGATTCAGTGGAATACAGGTTAGTGTGACCATATTTGCGTTTGTTAAAACCAGTATAGTCATTCCACAGAAAAAAATATAAAAATCCAACCAAAATCAATGGATCTGTGATGATTTCTTTACCATCAATAGGCCCAGAACCTCAATAGAATGCTAGGCTACTCTCAAGATTCCATAAGGCACACTGGATATTTAGCATGGTTTTTAATGTCCACATTATTAAACATCATGGTCCTTCGCTCCACCTTGTTCACGAATTTAAAAAGTCAATGCCAAAGTGAAAGGCACCAGCTGTTCACCAAGAAACACCTTCCACTGCAAAGAGACCAAGACGTGATGTTGCATGTTACCACATGACATCACAAGGTGGGACAGAGTGTTTTCAGTTTGAAAGAAGAACTCAGCAAGAAGAACAACACAACATAAATTGGAAAATAGTGTAACCCAGACCCTTTAAAAGCTAACTAAAAATTGAGCCTAAAGCAAGACTAAACCAGGAGCAGAACTGGTCTAAATCTGGATTTGCCAAGGTCAAAACTATGTCTGTGCACGGCAAACTGGCATAAAAGCTAAAGAATTACAGATATATTCCTTGTACAGTTCAACGTATAAAGTTTACTAATTAATTATATGCAAATTGTATTGTTTTGGAACAGTAAATCTGAAGAATTTCCACGGGCATTATCATTTGTTTCATCCACATTAAGCGTTATACTTTCCGAGCTCGTCTCTGGAAACCTTAACCACACTGGATCTCAGACTCCAGGAATCTAGTTTTAAAGTGACAGCTGTATAAATCGTGCTCTCCAGACCCCTGTTGAGAGTGTGATGAGCTGTGTGTGTTTGTGTGTGTGTCTGTAGGGATGTGCGGCGGAGGATCCAGGAGACCATCGCACACACGTTTGCTTTGGATGAAAACCTCCTGTTCCTCACCAAGCCCACCTTCTTCTCCAGAATCAACAGCACCGAGGCTAAGACGCAGCACGACGAATACTGGCACCCGCACATCGATAAGGTGACCCAACATGCCCCTCACATGTCACGGAAAAGACATCTAGTTGTGGTTAAAGACACAGTTTGTAACTTTTTTAGCCAAAAAACTGACTCAAAGTGGAAGTAAACACTAAATCCACTTTTTTCCTGCTACTAAACTGTGCATATGGTGTTTTAATAGCATGATATTCTGTTACTAGTCATTTTTATTACAACTTCAGTACAAACTGGGTAAATTTGCAGCTCTCTGGTCAAAAACTACTACATCTAAGTGTGTACTGTCTTCAGTGGCCTCTGCAATTTCCAGTAGTTGGTGACATCACACAGCCCTGCTCTGTTTACAGCCAAGGGCGTATTCCATGAAGCAAGCTAAAGTTCAGTTCCAGGCCACCAAAGTGACTGACCAGAGGTGACGCTGCAACAGTAACAAGCACCCAGAAACAAACCTGATCAGAACCAGACTAACTGTCAAGATTATTTTAGCTTTGTCTCCAAGAACATCTAAAGAAACAGTTTAGCCAAAAGTTTCAGCTCTTGCTTCACACATCTGTGTTAGAACACCTGCTGTCTCGGTCTGATACAGATGAAAAAGTGACTTTTATAGTCACGTGTCACTTGAGACTTTTACAGGTCATGCGCTCCTACACACGTGTGCCTGGACATGGGGCACGTGTGTGTGCACATGGGACATGTGTGTATGGACACTGCACTCATCACAAAGGCACAAATATTATATAAAGTCTATGGCCTTTATTTCATTCAAATTAAGTTGCACATCTTCATTCCCTCTTGCTCCCTGTCAAACTGCAAACACCTTATCATCTTATTCTTGTTAGGCTACATGTGAAGAGGTCCGTTACAACTTTACTTTTACACACAGTGGAAGTTTCACACCAGGAAGAGGTCAATCAACTTCATTCCCCAGGTGCTCTGGAGTCCGCACTCCGCCTCCTCTCTACCCGCTGAGCGACTGGGAGAGGAAGGGGAGTCGTGTTTTTCCTGTGGCTCCTCAGATCAGAATGACTGGTAAAGTTCCGCGGCCTAAATCAAACTCTGCGAGTGCACGCTGTAGCTCCTCTCTCGTTTAGTCAGATCATAAAAAACATCACATTTTTGGCCCATTTTCCGTGATATCGTTGCTTCATTGCTCTGACCTTCTCAGAGTCACTGCAAGCGTGCACAAAATGCAGCTTAAACTTCATCCCTGAATTAGCTTTGGTTAGACTCAGGCTTATTTCTTTCATGGAACAAGTTGAGGAGATGGAGCTAGTCTCAGCTCAGGATTTCAGGATAAACCTGGATTTGTTAAGCCACTATGATGGAATAACCCCCCAGAGTTTCTGACACAAACACCTGTCTGTAGGAGGCGGAGTTTGACGTGTGGATGCCTTTTTGACCAATCACAGTGTTCCTCACATGTCCAGACCCCGCCATTCCGACTCCCTCACTCTCCCTTTTAGTCCTCCAGGTTCTGCCCAACTCAGCAGCTCTATTTGAAACGTGCTTGTGGGTGGACTTCAGGCATTTTGTCCCACTTGCTTCGTTTTTATACATCCATTAAAATACAACGCATGTGTAGAATCAGATAGAGAATAAAAGAAAAGTAAAAACTGTGAAATCACATTATAATTTCTGTCAATTATTTTCTGATAATTACATAGTTCTCCTCAAATCTAAAGTTTGATTGTCGTGATCTTTTCAAATCATGCCTATTTTACTTTGTTTTGGTTCTATTTGAGTTTATTCCATATTTAATCAATAGCAGGGGATTGCAGAAGTGAAACCTTTGAAAGAAGGTGTCCCATTTTTGTTCTAAATGGTGGATATTTAAGACTCCATTTTGTTATGTGTTATGAAAGCAGAAAAAAAGAATCCACGTGAACTGAACTGGTCTTATGTCATTCATGTAGACTGTTATATATGTGACTGTATTTGCCATGTCATACTGCTGGAAGGGCGCAAAACATCTCCTGTATGTTTTCAGCGCTGGTTTCTCTGAAGTTGTCCTTGGAGCGTTCTCAGAAACAAATCTCTTTCTACAGATACAGCTGAGTCTTTGCTGATTTATGCCACTGAAGCAATAACCCAAGAGCTAATTTAAACTGCAAAAACTATTCTAAATCTACAATATTGTTAAAAAATAAAAAAAAATAAAATATGAGCTGCCGTAAATAAACAGCAGAATGAAAAACTTTGCTACTTAGTTTACATCTGTAATGAGTTATAGAAAGTTATTAATTCAACCTCCTATTGGACTTGACTGTCTTTTAATTAGAGTTGTTAACGGAAGATAATTTGTTCCATTAGATTTTGAATTTTAAATACTGTGGAATTTCTCACTTTGGATTTTTACACTCTGAAAAAAACATGTTAGAATTATCTTTATTATGAATTTTAGTTGCTGAAATTTTTTATATATTTAATCAATATATATCAAATTCAAAATTCAGATTTAATCTTTTAAATATTCAGCACATTTCAAGTCATCAAAATCTGTGTAAAATTGTAAAGAGTCAACAAAGATCCAAGATGCCAAGGCAAAAACAAACAAAGATGTGTGAGTAAGGAGGACATTGGCTGTTCTCAGGTACATACTTGGAGTTGTGTTTTGTTTCATTCGCACATGTTTGAGTAATCCTGCCTTATTAGTCTGTTTACGTCACCAAAGCTCAAAATGCTCCTTTTAGTTCAGTAGAAATTGGCAGTTCTGGTGCTGAAATGATCCAAATGTTTTTAGTAGGGATGGGCATGATTAGTCGACTAATCCATAATTGATCATTTAGTAGTTTGTCGATTACATTTATTTTCAATCAACAAACCAAATGTACGTGGACGAGGCTGCGTCTGACAGCACAAACACCGGAGTTGAAGCCTCACAGTCCCATATTTGGGCTCTGGCACCTCCTTGGAGATCACTGTACTGCTCAGTGAGTGTGGTTACATGAACATCAGTGTCCCGGTTCCGCCATGGTGCATGTATACGCAGTATGCTGGTTACTGCAACATAAAGAGCTGCTCTAAACCTGCACATTTATGATCTCTGAAAACATGAACTATCTCCAACACAACACACACAGAACACACTCATCATCATCATCAACATCCCTCTGTCACAGAAAAAAAACAGTCATGTCCTTTAGTCTGATAGAGGCTGAATGCGTCAGGGCACAAAGAAAGCAGTTTTTTGTAGTTTTTTTTTAAGCACTTACAGTTTATACAAATGATCCATGTGGTTTTAAGTTTTGTTTCTGTAAAACATAAACAAACATGCCAAAGCTGCATTAAACACATTATAATGTCAAACGGGCTGATGTTTTGGTTTATATGTTGTAAAGTTGAGTTTATTTATGCAGATTAGTAATAGTAATAACTAGAAAAGCACTCAGAGAGCGCAGACCTCCACCAAGGACTACCCCAATTTTTTATATAAATTGCGATAAAATCAGTCTTCTGGATCAGATCCGGATCAGCCTTTGGAATATGAAAGAGGATCCCATTGTCCATCCCTGAGTCAAATGTCATGGGGTTTGGTCAATAATTAACCGAGATATTGAGAAACTAAATTTTTGGCCCCATTTACCACAATGTTAACTAAAATTTCAAAGTGATCTAGAATCCAGGATTTCTTCTGGATCACCCCCAAAATGAAATCAGTTCTTCCTTTTCACATTTCCAACAAATCCTGAAAATTTCATCAAAATCGGTCCATAACTTTTTGAGTTATGTTGCTAACAGACAAACAAACAGACAAACAACGTCGGCAAAAACATAACCTCCTTGGCGGAGGTAATAATGATATTACTTTTAATATATAAAAACGTTAATTATTAATCGAAATTTGGTTATTTAATTCTCCTGATGATCGATTAACAAAATTTTATCAAATGCACATTCTTAGTTTCTAGTGAAGGTGCATGGAGTTTAAAAATACAGTGGAGCAAATTGGACCAGAGTGTTTCCTGTTTGAGAGAAGAACTCAGCCTAAATCAGCAGAGTTTGTGTGTTAAACGTGTGAATGAAACAAAACACAACTCCAGGTCTGTTTGTGACGAGGAAACAACATTAGAAAATAACAGAGATCAGAAAATAGCGTGATATGGGCCATTTAAAAACGACAGATTATTTTTTATCGTCTGTAACTCTACAAATAAAGCCATATAAACACTTTTTATTCCCCTACATTTTAAAGTTCTTGCCCTTTACAGCATATCCCACGTGGTGATATTCAAATCTCTCTACTTAGTCTGTACTTTTAGTCCATGTTCAGCTGATGAGCTCCCAGGGGACACGGTCTTGTACTGCGTAACAGCCTTTATCTCCCCCCAGCGTAGAACAGACACTGGATCTTCACCTGGAATTAGGAAGTCTGCACTAATATACACAAGAAGTCCTGTTCCAAATCCTTAAATAATCTTTGCCAGTGTCTGCAGATAGTGGAATAAACTGGTGAAGATATGTGAGGTTCTGTGAGGTTCTGTGAAGTCGAAAAATCCAGGTATTTTTGCCACTCTGTGCTTGTGTCAGAAATTGCATTCCACGTCTACACATATTTTAGAATGAAATATTATGTTTACTTTTTAAACTTGGGAAATGTTTTGGGGCTACTTTCCTGAACTTAAATGACCCATATTACATTATTTTCTAATATATTATATGTAATGTTTCCTCTTTATAAACAGACCTGGAGTTTTGTTTCATTCACACATGTTTTACACACAAACTCTGCAGATTTAGACTGAGAATTTCTCTCAAACTTAAAACACTCCACCTTGTGATGTCATGTGGCAATACAGGAAGTGCTACACTAGGTTTTTAAACTCCATACACATTCATTAAAATCATTAGGATAATTTTATCCCGGAATTGCCAGTCTCTCCTGACCAAAAGGTCACAGGAGCTCTTCAGTTGAAAACTAGGGCTGCGTGACATCTTAAGGTGGAGCGGAGCATTTTGAGGTTTGGAGATGCAGACAGACTAATAATAAAGGGTTACTCAGATACATTTGAATGAGACAAAACACAACTCTGAAAATGTTTTTGAGGAGGTAAAGCTCACATGAGTCTATTTTGTGTAACATTATCTTGGGCAATAATGCACCAAAAAATATAGTGGGCTACGACAGTTCGATAGTAAAATATTAGTTTTATTTTATCACATTTTTTTTAATTTGTATTTTTTTATTTACTTATTTGTTTGAGCAAGGTAAAACAAAATCAACAACACTACTAAAAAAAAAAACAAAAAAAAATGCATATGTACATGGTCCTGCTTCTGGTGCTCAAAAGGAGCAGGATAAAGTTAAAAAAAAAAAAAAAACTTAAAATGTCCTACCCCAGTGTTTTACATATTTACATACCCGTTTTTTTTGTTTGTTTGTTTTGTCCACCTTTGGAGTGCTAAATATACACACATATACATACACATGCACATACATACAAACATACACACACACACCCACACACACATACACAAATACATACACACACGCATACACACATACACACATGCCTACATACACACACATACACACACACACACATACACACACACACACACACATACACACATACACACACACAAATACATACACACACAAACACACACACACACACACACACACACACACACACACACATAACACACACACACATACACACACACACATACACATACACACACATACACACACATACAACACACACAACACACATACACACACACATACATATATGCATACACACATACACAAATACATACACACACACACACATACACACACACACACAACATACAACACACACACAAACACACACACATACACACACACACACACACACACACACACACACACACACACACACACATACACACATACACATATGCATCTATGATATACAGTACATACACACAAAAATATATCTTCGTTTATGGCCGTACAAACTGACAATAATAATAAAGAAGGCACAAAGTTTATAGTTTATGATCGTACAAAATAAACAATAATGAGAATGTAAAATTTGAGGACTGTTGTGTTTGTTTATGGTCATACAAACTAATAATAATGATAAAGAAGGCACAGAAGTTTATCATTTATGATTGTGCAAAATAAACCACATTGAGCAGACACTACCAGTTAAAAGTTTGGACTCACCCCTCAGCCAGTGTTCGTTCTAAATTTTATATACGCAGAGAGAACATCAAATATATATTATTATTGAATGAGAATGTGTGTCCAAACTTTTGACTGCTAGTGTAAGCAATTAGGGCCCGACTGATATGGATTGTTTTGGATCTGATATGATACCAATAAAACAACAGTCGATGTGTTTATTGATGAAAAAATTGACTGCAAATCTGCAAGTTAATTATAAAACTTAGGTCTGGCTCTATTAGATTTCAAATTGGGTGTATTTAGGCTGCATTTACTCTTATTTCGCCTCTTTGCAGTCATATTTAAAGACAGCAGGCCTAATGGCATTTTTGCATGACTGTCTAATAAACCAAGTAAGTATCTACTGCTTAGCATTTAGCTTTTTTTTCATTCACTTTTATTTATAGTCAGTATCTTAGATCTTAGATTAGACACAAGAACATTTAAAGCCAACGCCTCAGTGCAGCAGTGCATTTACAACATTGCAGTGTAAATATGTCAGGTTATAGTAAAAATGCTCATTTCCATCTGTAGTCCCTAGGTAGGTAACACCACAAATTTAACAGAAAAAACAATAACAAGTGAAAATAGTGACAGTTCGACACTAAAAGTGTCCACAACTCTGTTTTTCCTTTAGCCACTGTTTCAAGTGGCATGTGGAAGTGTCCAGTGTTGGAGTCTATCTTATTGTTAATGGGAGAATTGTTCCAGAACTTAGTGCCTCTGACAGAGAGCACACATAGTCCAAATGTGGTGCATCTGCGTGGGACCTCACAGTTCCCCCAGGCTGTGGCCCTAGCTCCCATCCCACTGACAGTGTCTTTGTTATAATAAAATCCTGTAACAGAGGGGGGCAAGTCCCTACAAAACTTTATATATAAAACATCCATATTTAAAATGCACACAATTATTAAAATTAAATGAGTTGTACTTGTGCAGTACTTGTGTTGTAATAGAGCAGTGGAGAACTGAGAATGGTTTCTTGTCCGATATTTTTACAGCTTTTTAAAAAATTGATTGCACTGGTTTGAGTGTTGTGCCACACATGATGTGCCTCTGGGGGTGCGTTCAGGTGCAGTCTAATAAATATTTATGCTGTGCCACATATTAGAACATTTATCTGTCTGTAAATAGGATTAAATGGAACATAATACTGGTACGCTTACTGGTGTTGGATGATGATTTACCAATGTTGGCCATAAATGTCATTACAATAAATTTCATTTTTAGTAAAGGAAATTCAGTTTATTTTCTGCCCTAATATCGGTTGGTATCTGGTATCAGCAGATGCTTAAAACCACAGTATCAACATCAGTATTGGAGCAGAAAATGCTGGATCGGTGCATTTCCAATTAGCAGAGCATGCGCAGATCGATTTGAATTGTTTATTTTCCCATTATTTATTCCTATTGCTGACAGCAGAGGGAGATTCAATGCCTAAATTCCAAAGTGTATTTTCCAAATCTAATGTTTATTCGAAATTTTAAGTTAGAAAATGTGAAATACTTAGGGTGACTGAAAGCATGTTTAAAGGAGAATTAAAGCCTCTAGAATACATAATGTGTGTTAATGTGCCTAATGTGATAAAACACAGTGACAATCATTATATTTCAAATTTTACCCAAAATGCTGGAGTATCACCACATTTTAGATTCCAGATTTGACTTCCTCTGGGGGTGCATTCAGGTGCAGTCTAATCAATATCGATGCAGTGCCACATATTAGAACATTTATGTGTCTTTAAATAGGATTAAATGGAACATAATGTTGAGAGTTTAAGCTTTATAAATTAGGTATATCGGCCCATACTGGCTAGATTTAGGCTGATATCCGATATGTCTCCACGTGCCCATATTGGTCGATAATATTGGCCAAGCGATATATCGGTTGGGCCCTGAAGTCAACTTTAAACTGGAGCTGGGAGTTAGATATTGGCTTGTACTACACGTTGCCAAATGTAACAAGCATTTATCTGCACTGACTTGAAAATGAATGCTGTTATTTTGCCCTCCTATTAAAATGAATGGGATAGAATGTTAATATGAGCACCAGACTGTGTGCACAACCATTCTAACCACGTCACTCCTGGAAGGGCCAACGTGACCCTCACTGTGACTTCTCCAGTGCATTAATCATTCCACACTTTAACAGATGTGCACCAAAACGGCTCCATGAAAGCCTAACTAGGGCTGGCACTGTAATCACTATATCTTCATCTTATTGTTGAATACATGGCAGATGGAACAATCATTTTTGCAGGTCAGATTTATCATGGGGATATTTATTCTTTTTTTTTTTTTTTTTTGCAATACCATTAGATTTGAACTGTAGACGGTTGAATTAATAACTTCTATGAGTCATTATAGATACAAACTAACTACTACAGTGATTAATTCTGCTGTTTATTTATTGCAGCTCATACATTTTAACAGTTTAGAATGTTTTTGTGGGTAATTCTAGGATGTTTGTTTTAGTGGTATGAATTAGTTCCAGTATTATCGTCTACTGTATGTTTACTTCAACAATAAATCACAGCAGTATCGTTGCATATCTACAAAATATGCAGTATTTCTCCAGCACAACCCCAAGTATGTTTTTGATGAGAAACCACTCTAAAAGTTATAAGAAATGGCATAATTTAGGAGATTTTAAGGACACATATTGTAGGAAATGTACTTTTTTTTTATGGGCCCGGTCAAGCAGAAGTATAGAGCAAGGCCAAAAATTCAAGTTAATGCATCTGATATCAAAATGTATTCAACAGATAGCATATATACTCTAGTTTATGAAACAGTTTTTTTTCTGTATCATTTTTGGTTCTAAAGTTCCATACGTTTTAAACAGACCATGTATGAAACATGGAACAAAAATTATTTCCCATATTTCAAAGACCTGCAAATCATGTAAATAATTGTATGTATTTCATCATATTTTGTGTTATTCCATCTTTGAACTGTTGATGAAGGTACATGATTTTTCAAAAAAAAAAAAGTATTTAAAATCATAAAAATTTGCTTGGAAGGACTGACATATTTTATAGAAATTGTTTCCTTTCATTTTGAAGTAATATTAAAGTATTCGGAAGAAAAAAGCTAACAAATTATGCAAAATCATGCACCTTCTACTTGCTTGCACAATTTTCCCTCCGTTACCATGACCTTTCTTAATAAAAAATCTCATTACTCAAAAAGTAAGAGGTTTTTCAACCTAATCTTGTACCATATGGTAGAAAATTATATGAAGCAAATATTCAAACCAGTTTGTTAAGGATATGGAAGTGAGAACCAAGAGTTTTCACTGTTTGTATTTATTGCCCAAAAAGTGCTGCATATTTCATTCCCTCCGTTACTGACATGAGTTTTTAAATTTTTTGTCAACAACTTGAAAGAATATCACAGGTTTAACTTTACCCTGTTGAAGTGTTAACTCTTTCCTACATTCTGATACTTTACTTATTTCAATAGTCCCTCTAGTTTCTGAATAAGAGCTATTTGAATGTCAAAAATCTGCCCCTGTTTCCCTCCGTTACCACTTGACCAGACCCATATATTAAGCTGTTGCCCCCACGTCAGAAACATACCCGGAGTTGTATTTTTTATCCTTCATTCACGTTTGGTTGATTAATTGTTTTAAAAATGCTCTGTTTGCATTTTGCCCGAATTGTTGCGTCAAAGATAAAACTCTGAACTTTACAAACTCCTGTGCAGTTTGTAACGGTGCACCCTGTAACTGTCTACCACGTTCTTGTTTAGTGTATGTGATGATGTTATTGCTTTGCCTGGAATATTCCGCAGTAGACCGTTAAATGTATCTATCTTGAAATTAAAATTGTTTTATTGCTCAAAAATACCTTGAAATACTTGGATTCTTACTAGAACTACCACATCCAACAGAGCAGTGATCGAATCTGAATCGAGCCCAATATGCTTTAAGATATTTGTGTCCAAACTCGACTGAACCAGACACAATTAAAATCACACTTTTCATCATCTTACTAATGACACATGTAGGACATTGATTGCATGGCCTCTAACGGACACAGAGACACAAAATACAAACTCGAGATAAAGCAAAAATAATGAATTACAAGCTCTTATTATCCCTCAACTCTCTCTTTAAAGTGTGTGAATTATAAAATCACAGTTTTGAAGCTCTGTAAGGTGCTTTCACTGATTAGACAAGAGTCTCAAAGCAAGTGGTTTTACTGTAGACAGGAAACAGTTGACACGCTGGTGTGTCTAAGTCTGACCCGAGCCCGAACATAATAAGTTCTAAATATTTGTCCAATCCCGATGGGACGGATGGGTCACGTCGGACTTCGGTCTGGTTTCCATCTCTAATTCATACTGGGAGTGGGGTCACCTCTCCATAGATCTGGCCTGTGACTTGGCTTGGTGGTGTCACATCCTTGTTTTTAAGGAAATGGTCAAGTATAATACCATATTGTGGCACATTCCAGGCAAAGCAATAACAAGTAGTGAGCAGATACTCCACCAGAAAAGCTACACAGCGCACCTTCAAGCTCATAAACCATCACCAGACTCATTCTACGGTCAAATTTGTTCACAACAAACACATGGCTCTGTTAGCATTAGGGATGCAACAATTTGATACCAGAATCGGACCGCAGTGCCAGTATTTTGGTGAATCAGACATCGGCCTCCAAGACGTTTTTCACGTTTTCACATTTTGGTAAATTGATGTAATAAGACGATTTACCAATGTTGGTCAAAAACATCATAATAATAAACTTCATTTTTAGCAAGGGAAATACATTTTATTTTCTGCCCTAATGTCAGTTGGTATCGGGTATCAGCAGATGCTTAAAACCACAGTATTGGTATCGGTATTGGGGTAAAGAAAGCTGCAATGGTTCATCCAATTAACATAGTATTCATAGAAGTATAAGGATTTGAATTGTTTATTTTCCCAATATGTATTCCAATTGCTGACAGCAGAGGGAGCATCCACGCCTAAATTACAAAATGTGTTTTCCAAATTTAATGTTTATTCCATGTTTTAACTTAAAAAATTTGAAATACTTAGGGTGACCGAAAGCATGTTTAAAGGAGAATTAAAGCCATTAGAATGCATAATGTTTGTTAATGTGCCTCTGATAAAACACACTGATGATCATTAGATTTTTTAATTTTACCCAAAACATTGGAGTTTCGTCATATTTTAGATTTCAAATTTGACTTTCTGTTTGGAAATCATTAGCCTGATTCATCAGCCGGTTTCACTTCATAGAAACTGTCTGACTTCGCAGTGTTAGAATTCGTTCGCTTGACGGTGGGCGGGTACATTTTATCATTTAACCAAACGCTGCTATTTGGTTGTAACGTATGTAAAGCGCCACTAACGGGGCTAACTGTTATATTAAGCTTTTCCCAAATCTCGTAGGAAGAAGGGCATTAACATCTTTCCCCTTGATAAAATTCACCAAACATTCTCTTTGTTCCGGCTTTAAATCCTCAATCGCGTTAATCATTAACAACACAGAATATATGACTCTTCGCTGATTGGCTGGTGTCTGAACTCGCACTTTGGGGGGTTTTGTGAACCTTCTAGTAGTGTATTCTGATCTAGTTGCTGGAGAGAAATGAAATTGAACGGAGGCACTAGGTGGCGCCAGCGTGGCTAGGAAATCATGACGTCACTCTAGGGAATTTCACAACTATTCCATCGCAACCATTCTAATGTGCTCAGATGTCAATTATTATTTGACAAATAGAATGATAAGAAAACACCTTTATTCTGTTGAGATCGTGTAAAGTTTAGACAAAAATGTGTTTCTTTCATGTAAACTATGCCAACGTTTTGGACAGAATTCTCCCTAGCATAAGTATGATTTAAAATACTCTTCTTTCTGTAATTTTCAACATACTTTTCAACTTTTCTATTATTTATATTTAAAACAGGTTTTATCCCTCCAAATTAAGTAAAAACTGATGGTGCTTTTCTTGTGGAGGTTAAATGCTTTTCTTCATGGAGATGCTATTGCTTTGTCTGTAATGTTTCACAGTATAGCATTAAACCTTTCTAGCTTCAAGGAGACCATACTAGACTAAGTTACAGGCCAGATCTGTGGAGAGGCGAACCCCCTCACAGTCAGAATGCCTGTTTTTCTAGGTATTTTTAAGCAATAAAACCAACACTAAGTGAATGAGGTGTTTAATGTCAGTTGTTCATGAACATTCCAGGCAGAGCAATGACATCTCCATGGAAACAAGCAAGCGAAGAACCTCCAACCAAAAAGTGACACAGTGCACCTTTTAATAGATAATTCCACAGCTCATTTCCCCTGCCCTCCTGGACACATCACAATATTCCATTGCTCTGTGTCCTTCTCGCGGCCTATATTTTGCTGCTAATTGGTCTTGGATTCTAATTTAAATGTAAATTCAAACTGACACGGGGCCCATCACTCATGCCGTCTGTATAGTGTCAAATGTTATCTGTGCAAATGGACAGAATACTCGTGTGTGTGTGTGGCATGGCATGGCTGCTGCTCGGTTTGGTCCAGTCAAATAAAGAGCAAAAGTGATGCAATGATATGAGCAAATGTATCTTTATTACTGATACAAATTAAAATGGTAAAGGGAATATGATGAGGCATGGAAGGGATGTTATGTTTGTATCAGATTTTTTTTTCCTATATATTTGAGAAAATTGTGTTTTGCCCCAGTATAGATATTCTTTAGCTCTGTTAGATCTACTGTTCTGGCTCTGGTTTCTGAAGTCGCTTCTAAAGTCATGGCAGTGATTAATTAGGGTGCTTAAAATTAACCTGTTCTTTTTTTCACGTGTTTAAAGGTCCCAAAGACTGGGTCGCGACTCTCAGGTGGGTCACAAGAGATTTTTCTTGTCACGATCTGCGTGTACGTCTGCAACGTACAGTTCTGACTAGGGGTGTGCAAAAATAGCAAAATATCGATATATCGTATCATTTAATGTAATGATACTGTATCAATAGCGTGGGCTGCTGTATCGATATATCACCAAGAGTATTTTTGTGGGTATGTTTTACAAAATTATTTTGTTACAGTGCAGTTACAGTTTTGCTCTTTGTTTAGAGCAGGGGTGTCTAAACTTTTTTCATCAAGGGCCACATATCTAAACACAGACGAAGCAGAGGGCCGATTGAGGGCTGTAGACTGATGCTCAGTACAGGGAATAATTGAAATATGTGCATGTTTAACATGTTTAACATGTTAGAATGAGGCATCAGTCTTTATTCATGCTAAGATCCTTAAAACAGCACACTAAATATGAAATATTAGCTTAATCAAGGTAATTTTTTACTGCAAGTTCTAATCTATTTTTCAATTGATGCAATTTAATTTGGGCCAATTCACCTGGAAGTCTGAGAGCCCAGAAAAACTTGTCTGAAGGCCGCATTTGGCCCCCGGGCCATAGTTTGGACATTCCTGGATTAGAGGAAGGAAACTCATTTATGCACATTTGACATTTTCACTGTTTTGATGATTAAAATGTTTGTGTTTCTTTTTCACTTTGCACAAGTTTAACAAAGACTTTTAGCATCACAGACATGATTTAGCCATTATTTTTTATTGAACCGCATTGAAACGATTTGAAATATATCGTATTGAATTGAAAGTGCACCGTATCGAGATATGTAACGTATCGTGGCCTATGTGTCGAGGTATGTATCGTATCGGCAAATTCTTAATGATACCCAACCCTAGTTCTGACACATGAGAGCGCTAGTGAGTCAGCGAATCCTCTCTGCCTGCCCTGAACTTCTGGACCTAAAGTTGAGAAATACTTGCTTGGTTGTCCAAAAAGAAGGGTGATAAATCAGCAAAGGTCAGTGCTCTTCAGGATACTTATGGATACCTTTTATGGCTGGTTCAATTACTGAGTTCAGAGAGATACAATCACGCAGTCAACAATAAAATGTCCTCATTAATGTTCAATAATGGTCAAATCCACCTTTATTTTGTGATTTACGAATATTGTCTGTTGATTGAGGGTTGCGAAGGCTTGTGACTTTTAAAATATGGGCTCCCAGAAAAGTTTGGGAAACACTGTAGATGATTTTCCAAGGAAAGAGAAATACAGTGACTGTTTGTCCACCCCCCTCCTCCACAGCTCCCTAAGTAGAAACGCCTCTTCCCGCCTCCTCCTTATGCTAGAAATCATGCTTGTTTACAGTCGGTGCACGTACAGAATTGCTGCTAAAGAGACCTGTCCAGAATTAATTTAGCGACCAGCGCATCAGTCTTTAGATCCGCTTCAGTGAGCACCATCGCTGGAAGGAATCTCCAAGAATCACCTTTTGGTCCTTTTCCTCTTCTCGTCTTCTTTCAAAAACAGACTCTCTTTTGTGGCTAACTGATCGTAGATTCTTGTCTCCCATTGCAACAAACTTTGTGTTAACTGCGAGGAAGCTGCAGTTTGAAAAAGTCGCTAAAAACCGCTGCGTTGGTCGAGTAAACAGCATCTTACCTATGTGGAATGCGTCAGAGACATACGTAAACCAGCGCACCACCAAGTCAGTTACACTAGAAACATGTGGGGGGGGTGTCACATTGTGGTGTCACTGAAATAAAAATCTGGGAGCTTCAAAGAACTGCAATGCGGATCTCTTTCTTCTATTGCACAATTTTTGTCTTTAGACCCAGCACGCAGTCGCAATTTTTGTTGGATGTGCATGTTTGTATTTACCAGTAATGTTTATTTGGCCCTACCATGTCCACAGATAATGGATCATAATTACAAGGCTGCTGCATCTCTGTCATGCTATTTTGAACTTTCATTGACAATTTGAAACTAAAAAAATCCTCCATACAACTTTTAAGACAGTAAAAATCACATCCAGTGTCTTTAAATACTACAAATGCTCTATAGTAATCTTGTAATTTAAAAAAACTAAGGATCACACTGGTGAAATTGTATCAATATTTCTGGGGGAGGCTCTGCCATTGGTCTCCATTTATCACCAATGATCTATCACCATGGAAATAAACAGGTCACGCCACTATAAGCCCAGTTACAAGTCACTTCTGTGGAGAAGTGCACTCACTAAATCCAAAATGTTTATAAAAAATTAAAAAATGTTTATATATATATATTTTTTTTACTTTAGCTGATTAAGATCAGCAATGCAGATAAACATTTAGAACAATCCTTGACAAAGGGTTATTATATTAGTTATTATTCAGGTACATAGTCACCGGAATCCATCGTTCTAAGAATATGTCCATTTTCATCTGAAGTTTGGCTGTTAACTCTTCCATGATATAGATTTGTTTTAGTCTCTGTGTCCATTCTTTCCTCATTGGAGGGGAGTGATTCCTCCAGTTATTTTTGTGCAATCATCAAAAGAATACAAAGAACATACTGTTGATCTTTTACACATACATTATCTGACAATGCTCCTAATATATATATCAGCGGATCCATAGGGAGTTCACAAGACAGTATCTTTTCTATTTCTATTTTAATGTCCTGCCAATAATTACTAAGAACTGGGCAATCCCAGAAGATATGTGATCCGCCACCATGCCACAATTTCTCCAACATAATGGAGGCATGGTTTTATCGAAAATGTTTAAATTTATTCAGCAATACAAATCCCATAAAGAGAACATATAACTGCATTTGTTTGGGTAGCTAATGGTAATGTGCCATAAGAATATGTAATTTTTCATATTAATTTGGAAGTAAATGGTCACATTTTTGGTCATATTTTTATACAGCACTTTTCCATCTTCAAGACTCAAAGCGCTTTACAACAAGGAACCACTCACCCATTCACACACACATTCACACACCAGGGTACGCATAACCTAGGGGCGAGGTGGGTTAAGTGTCTTACCCAAGGACACAACGACAACATTCATCTGTGAGAGCTGGAATCACACCACCAACCTGTGGGTCAGTAGATCTGACCCTCAACCAATAATCTTTTAAATTATGATTTTATGATTTGAACCGCCAACCCTGTGGTCAGTGGTCCCTTACCAACTGAGCTACTGTTGTCCTGAAAAGCAAACTTATTATAGAAAATTGACCATGTTATAGTCCAGACGTCTCCAACCTGTAGCTCTCCACCCCCTTCCAGGTAGCTCGCCAAGGGATTTTTTAATTCTACATATTGTGGATAATAAATAAAATTTGATTAATTACCATTGCAGATGTATCATTTTGATGCCTAACTTGGTGCACCGATAAATGGATATTGGTTTATGTTTTATAAGCATCTGCATCTAACTGTTCCCCATCTAATGCTAGCTGTGGCTCTTATATTTACTCAGTTTCTTTGCGACTGCTGAAATTGGTAGTTCTCATTTTTTATTTTTTTGTAAAGTAGCTCATTAGAAAAAAAAGGTTGGAGACCTTGTTATAGTCGTATTTACAGTGTTGTCTGCATGTTTGAGCATCTTTGCATGTACTTCCTTCATTCTTCATTTTCTTTTCTTAATTATTGATACACATAGCATTCGGCAGTGTTGTGTTGTTATTTTGGTACAAATGAAAAAAAAAAAAAAAAAAGAAAATCTCCTGCTTACTAGTGTGATCTATAGCTATCTATAGTACATGTTGAGAGATACACAGTGCTTTTATTTTGCTTTCCAGGGTTCCCACAGTCATGGAAATCCTGGAAAAGTCATGGAAACTGAAAAAATCATGGAATTTTCGTATCTCTTTTTGTATCTCTTTCATGCAACTACAGTGTTCTGTTATCATTAAGCTATTATGATTATTTCTGAACATTTGTGCCTTTTTGAATGTTAAAAAACTATAATCCCAAAGCATTTGGTGAGTGGAAAGTCATGGAAAATTCACTTAAGGTCATGAAAAACTCATGGAAAAGTGTTGAAATTTTGTCAGCGAAAAAGAGTAGGAACCCTGGCGTATGAAGTTTATGGCAATGCCAGCTCCCATTGAGTACCACAGTTTTTTTTTTTACTAGGAAGTGTGCACTTGTTTCTTTCATTATGTCATTTTAGATCAATTTTGTGATTTAAAATGTGTAAATTTTAACACAATGAACCACGGATGCCATAAATTATAACAATAAACCAGACACAAGCACAATATGTCTTCTTTAAATCTCCAAGGCTCCAAAGTTCTTATCAATCCACCACAAAATAACTTGAAAGAAATAATTTGTTTAATTTTACTCATTTTAAAAAAAAGTCAAATAGCTGTACTGAGTTGTTTTTGTTTTTCATCCTTGGAACATTTTTGTGACCCATAATTCCCGCAGGCGTCGCATAATCATCGCTGTATCTCCGATGAAAAATAGTTTTGCGAAGAGACTGTCAGAGAAAAGGCCATGTCAAACAAAACGCTGTCATTTCAAAACCCACATATCTGTTTTGTACGCTTACATCATCGGAAAAGTCATTATCAGTTGAACTTTGACAAAATGCGCGCCGTCAGTTATATTTAGTTGGAAGGAGCCAGTCGGACTTGTGAAATATTGAGTGCGGAGTTATGAAAAATTCAGATAGCGCAACAGGCTTTGAAGGCATCATTAAACAACAATTTGGCAAGTGTTCCGTATCAGACCTGAATTTGTCATTCTTTTGAAAGCGGATCAGCTGGCGGTGTGTTACTGTGGGGCTGTCAGAGCACTAGACTCCCGCCAGCTCCTCTTTGTAATGCTATCATAATTCTTCTGTGTCTCAGTGCTTACAGGGCTCAGTGCTTCTCTTATTGGACCACTGTGAAAAGTATCCGCACAATATTCCTGGCATTTTACTCTAGAGCAGCCTGTAAAATACATAAGAGATAAAAGTTGAGTTTTTAATATTGGATCATACTAGTTGGTGAAAAAGTGTGGCACAACTCCTGAAATATTTACACCAGTTTAGTTGCTTTATTCTTTTGTTGTACTATACGTTGTTAAAGTCCGTTCCATTATCAAAAACACGCCTAAAGATGTTATAGATGCATGTTTGACTATTTTAGTGATCTCCCTCACGCTATTTGAACCCTCCTTTTATTAGCAGTAAGATTCTGTACAAAGCTCCGCCCACAAGCTTACATCACCTGTATCGCCATACGACAATTCTCCATAAATATGCAAAAACATGATACAAAACTGTACGCAGCAGTTAGTCTTATTAATGGGATGCATGCTGATTGTGTTGCGATAGTGCTCTGAAGGGGAGTGGGACATAACGCGGAGAGCAGCGAATATAAAACATTTTAATATGTTACGTTGTTTTTGGTTAATATAGCATTTATAGGAAAAATATAACAAAATATATATTAACAAAAACAATAAAAGCAAAGGAGAAATTCTGTTCTGTCAACTGGACTTTTTTTTTTTTTTTTTTTTACTGAATAGCTGCGTCTTCAGTTCTTAATGAAGAATGCTTTTGCCTTTGCTATGGCTACCTCCACCGAGATTTCATGAACAAAAACTACAAATGCCTGATTTGTGAGCTGCTTTCACTTCGTGGAAACCGTCGCAGCATTAGAATTCGTTCGCTCGTCGGTAGGTGGGCACTTTTTTTATTTAACCAATCGCTGCTATTTGGTCGTGACGTATGTAATGCACCACTAACAGGGCTAACTGGTATATTAAGCTTTTCCCAAATCCCGTAGGAAGAAGGACAATAACGTCTTTCCCCTTCACTAAACATTCTCTTTGTTCTGGCTTTAAATCCTCGATCTCGGGAATCATTGCCAATACAGAATGTCTGTCTTTGTTTACATCCATCTCGACCACTTTGTTTACAGTTGTGCTGTTCCACAAAAGGGACCCAGACAGGCACTTGAGTTTGACGTTATTGCTTCACAGCTCTTCACTGATTGGCTGGTGCACGGGCTACAACTTCCGGGGTTCTTGCAAACCGTCTAGTGTATTCTGATTCCTGACCTAGTCACTGGAGAGAGGCACTAGGTGGTGCCCCCTGGCTAGGTAGAATCCATGCCAAAGGAGAAATTTAATTTGTCAACTGGATAGAAGTTTTTTGGGGGTCTTTTTGGAGGGCTCAGATATCATCTGTCTCCTATTTACAACTCCATCCTCAGGCCTAAATCAAAACAAAGCAAACAATATGGATATCCAGGTCAGGCCCAGAGGTGTGAAAGCACCCATCAGGGGCCTGAATGATTCTGCTAATATGATTCCTTGGCTGGGTCTATTGAACTGCACTAACAAACAGAAACTGTCATCAAGTAGATTCAGAGTAGAACTGAAGAATGCTTTTGCCTTTGCTATGGCTACCTCCACCGAGATTTCATGAACAAAAACTACGAATGCCTGATTTGTGAGCTGGTTTCACTTCGTGGAAACCGTCGCAGCATTAGAATTCGTTCGCTCGTTGGTAGGTGGGCACTTTTTTTATTTAACCAATCGCTGCTATTTGGTCGTGACATATGTAATGCACCACTAACAGGGCTAACTGGTATATTAAGCTTTTCCCAAATCCCGTAGGAAGAAGGACAATAACGTCTTTCCCCTTGATAAAATACACCAAACATTGTATTTGTTCCAGCTTTAAATCCTCGATCTTGGAAATCGTTGCCAACACAGAATATATGGCTCTTGACCTGACCTAGTCACTGGAGAGAAATGAAATTGACCAGAGGCACTAGGTGGCGCCAAATGAAATTAAAATTGTGAACTGATCTCTGCAACAATCTGATATTTTTCCACTATCGTTTTATCACGATTCAGTGCTTCTGTGTTTAATGCAGGTCTATGCTCAAGAACAGACATTTTTTAACGTGCAAATAGCTGTAGTTTCCTTTCAAAGGCAGCATAAAGTTGTAAGTTTACATGAATGGTGAGAAAATCATAATTATTACTAAATAATAATCATAAATGTAGGCTCTATTACATATTTCAGTTTTGGATTTCCATGTTCAGTGCATTTCATATGACTAGAATCAATATGAAACCAGTTACAAAAAATGATAATTACCATAACAGTACAAAAATAATAAAACATTTGAGTGTTGCCAGTTGTGGTCTTCAGAAGTACATTCTGGACGTAACTACTATGATTAATGATCTAATGTCTGGACTCTGGTATGGAGGATGTGGCTGTGGATTATAAGCAATGGTACAAAATTTCCATTATACCTGATAATGATATGATAGAATAACCATAATCATAAATACCATGTTGAGACGAATCCATATATCATTTATTCATTCATTTTTCAAAGTAAAACCAAAAATAAGAAAATGAAAAAACAACTGTTTTCTTCATTATTTGTCTCCAAAACCAAAATGAAAAAACAATTAGATTTTTCATTTTTCAGTTTTGTGTTTAAATGAATAATGCAAAAAAGGAACAGAACGGCCGTTTCCTGTTTCTATGACTTAAACTGCAATGCCGGTCTTTTGCGCCATATACGGACTGAACCGGGACTGAACCGGGACTGAACCAGGACTGAACCAGGTCTCAGTCCTGGCCTCAGTCCCGGTCTGGTCCCAGTCTGGTCCCTGGTTCCTGATCACCGAACAGTCTACGCGGGCACACGTCTGAACCAGTCCTGACAGTACCGATTCAGTTCTGGTTTAGGATTGAGACCGGACAAGGACTCAGACCAGGACTGAGACTGGTTTAGACCTGTTTCAGTCCTGGTTCAGTCCGGCATTGCAGTTTAAGTCACGAAAACGAGAAAACGTCCATTATCCCTTTTTTCTATCATTCATTTAAATGCAAAATCTAAAAATGAAAAAACGAATCGTTATCCATTTTTTCATTTTGTTTTTGGAGAAAAATAATAAAGAAAATAGTTTTTTGTTTTTTTTGTTTTCTTATTTTTGGTTTTATATTGAAAAATGGATGAATGACTGATACATGGATTAAGACAGTATATGTGCAGTTGTGTATTTTATAACGCTTAACAAAAAAAAGGGATGATTTAACTCAAAAGAAGCTTACAGTGTTTCCCACAAACCAAACCACAGCTTTCCACATAGGAAGTGTGCATGGGGCAGTCTTCTGGCTCAATCAGTTCTGGTTCTAATTGACGTCATATTGAAAAACTCTCGCCCCTCCTTCTGTAACTGCTGCTTTGATCCTCATCATTTTGGTCTTAAAATGTTTGTACTAACCCACTCTACATGATCCTCATGTTTTTATTTCGCTGTTTTGTCCAGAAATAAATTCCCATTCATAATTCACACCTTCAACGTCCTGCCTTGGTGAGCTTCATTTCACTGGAGCTATAGTGACGCCACACTCCCTTAGCCCACTTCTTTATACAGTCTATGCTCATACTCTTCCAAATGCCAAAGTCTGTCCATTGTATTCATCACACGTATCTTTGTGTACAATTTGAAATAACTGTTCAACTCTGCCTCCAGGTGACGTACGGCTCTTTCGACTACACGTCCCTGCTCTACCTGGCCGACTACGGCAGTGACTTCACCGGAGGCAGGTTCATCTTCATGGATCAAGACGGCAACCGCACAGTGGAACCACGGGCAGGTACTCACGCCTCATAACAAACACACGTAATCCAAGCTAATAACCCCCGCTAAAGCCCGCCGTGCTCAGGGTAAGCCTATTAGAACACTTAGAGATGCGAGATAAATGCTTAGGAGGAGGTCAGGGGCTGCGTGGTGGTAAAGGTAATTCTCATAAGTGCACAAGCACGCTGGATGACGCAGGAAGAATGAGATTTAAAATGAATTCACTGGAGTTTGCTTTTCAGAGAGCTGCTATTTATATTTTCCATCGAAATTGTTAAAACCATGCTTTGTTACTTCAGTGCAGAGACTGAAAACCAGCATTTATCTCCTTAAAACAAAAATAAAATAAGACACAACTGATCCAAATGTTATCGAGATGTTATAACTACAGAACAAATTTGTAGGAATACAAGATCAAAGATCAAACATTATGAGACTTTCTGGGCAGACTACGACCAGTAAACACCAGGGATGTAACAATAACTGAAATATCGTGGTATCGTATTGTCAAAAGTCTCACAATAATATTGTCGGCTGTCATAATAACTCAAATTACAATTTTCTTTGCTGAAATGCCTTGTTTTATAGTAGCAACAGCTTATAAACATCAGGAACTACATATCCCATGATTCATTTCAGAGCAGACAACATGAAGAAATATGTTTTTTACTTGAATTCTTGGGATTATGACGGAAATAATTCACACCAAAATCTTGTCAAGGTATTTTAAAAGCAAAAAAGTGTCCCATCTGCAATTATATCAGTCCCTCCAAAATATCGCACTTAATATCATACTGTGAGATTTGGATATCGTTACATCTTTAGTAAATACTCTTATCACTAGGGCTGGGTGTCATTAAGAAGTTGTCGATACATACCTCGATATATAGGCCACAATGCAATACATATCTTGATACAGTGCACTTTTTATTCGATACGATATATTTCAAAATGATTCAATACAGTTTCAATAAAAAATAAAGGCTAAATCATGGCTGTGATACTAAAAGTCTTTGTTAAACCATTTCTTGTGCAAAGTTAATTTGAAAAATGTCCATTTTACTCATCTAAACAGTGAAAATGTCAAATGTGTTGGATAAACAAGTTTCCTTCCTCTAAACAACCAACAAAACTGTAGCACTGTAACAAAATAAGTTAGTAAAATGCACCAAAAATTAAAATTGGCGATATATCGATACAGCACCCCACGATATCAATATTGTATCATCACATTAAATGATAGGATAAATCGATATTTCAATATTTTTGCACACCCCTACTCATTACTTTAATTTATTTGCCCAACTAGGATATCGACTGAACCGATATTTGGAAGCCAATGTTCAATCCGGCCTTTTCGTTATCAGTGCTGATATCCGATGCCAGTATTGGATTGGTGCATCCCTAAAATAAATGTGCTGCTTTTTTAGAGGAAACTAATGCTGATAGTGAAGAGTTTATAAATACAAGTTGGAAACCACTTCTTACTTAATTTAGTTTATGTAAAGAAAACATATGCTTTTTTGGTATTTGTTATTAAACTATAGCTTGTACATATCATTATTCTACATTTTGTTTTTAAAGGTCCTATGATAAGCAAAATTGACTCTTGTAAGCTTCAAGCAATTATAATGTTGTTTCATTCACACATACATGAGCAGTGTTGGGAGTAACATGTTAAAAAAGTAACAAATTACTGTAAGCCATTGCTTTTCGCTGTAACGTAGTAATGTAAGACATTACAGGGAAAAAAGGTAATATTTTACTCTGTACAAATGGTACACGTGGTGGGTTTTTTGTTTTTCTTCATACAAATTTGCTAAAATCACAGCGATATCAGCAGAGGTGAAATGTCGTTGTTACGGTTCCAAGTGTCGGGACGGGCCTAGAGGTGCGCCCAAGTAGAGTGTCGAGTAACTGCAGGTGAAAGAACCGACGCAGAACTCCACGCTCCACAGGGCAAAGAGCAGCTGACGCAGCTTTGTGGATACCCTGCTTAGGTCTTAAGTCTTAGTCCTGGTTCAGTTATGGTTTAGTTCTGGTTTAGTCCTGGTTTAGTCCTGGTTTAGTCCTGGTTTACACCTGGTTTAAACCTTGCTTGGTCCTGGTTTAGTCCTGGTTTAGTCCTGGTTTAGACCTTGTTTAGTCCTGGTTTAGGCCTGGTTTAGACCTTGTTTAGTCCTGGTTTAGTCCTGGTTTAGACCTTGTTTAGTCCTGGTTTAGTCCTGCTTTAGACTTGGTTTTGTCCTGGTTCAGTTCTGGTTCTGTCCATATACGTCGCAAAAGTTCAGCATCTTCGCTCGCTGATTGTTATTTGACAATCAGTGACAGTTATTTTGTTGAGAGTAATTTAAAAGTGCTGTAATAGTCGTGTAATGTTTTATATTTTAAATGCAATAATATTGTAATGTAACAAATGACTTTGAAATGACAGTAACAAGTCATAAATAACACATTACAGTTTTGGAGTAACTTGTCCAACAGTGTGTATGAGTAACACTTTATTATCTGTATCTGTATTATTGTATGTCTACATCTCCAAAAGCTCAAAAGGCTTTGTTCCACCTTGTGATGTCACAAAGTGGTTGTTTTCAAGTTTTACCTCAGCAGAGATGATTAATTCCAGGGCTGAAATTATCCAAATGATTTTAGTGAGAGTTTTTTCAGTTTGAGAGAACTCTGAGCAAACAGTATCATTTTAATAAACAATACTGTTTCCTCAGTCATTCTTCTGACTGAGAAAACAATATCAGAAAACATTACGCTATTTTCTGATATTTTTTGAAAAACAGCACTAATTCATTAAAAATTGTTTGCATTCCAAACATCCTAATTATTCACCATGATGAATAATACTGAATACTGAATGCATCAACAGTTTTCAAAACTTTCAGAGACCAGAGTGTTATATTTGTACTTAATCGAGACAAAATATATTTGGCTACAGGCCGTTTACCGCAAGCAGAAGCAGAAACCGCGTCTGGCATTTTAATAGTCCCCAGTGCACTGAAGAAGGATCAGAAAAACGAAATGTATTTCCTATAGAGCTCACTGTCGCCACGGGAAATGAGAATTCACTCAGGTTCGAATCTGGTGAGGAAAAAATGTGCTGAACTTTAAATGCTTGATATATTTGTATTAGGGCCTGACTGATATGGATTTTTTTGGATCCGTTATGATACTGATAAAAGGGGCTTTGGAGGTTATTGCCGCTATAACAGCCCATATATTTAGTGATGCAAAAATAATAGACTGTAAATCTTCAACTGCGTATTAACCTTAATGGCATTTTTGCATTTTTGCATGACATTCTAGCCAGTAAAAAAATAAGTAAACTACTGCCTACCTTTTAGCAGTTAGCCTAAATGTGTGCACACTGCTGTAATTAATTATATACATAAATGACAGAGGAGAAATTCAATTTGTCAACTGGACAAAAGTTTTTTGATTGATTACATTTTGCAGCTCATGCAAGCTGCTTCTTCAGTTCTGGTCAGACGCTGGTGGACACTGCCTTATATCTGCCTGAAAGAGGGGCTAACTACAATGAAACTACTCTGAAACTAACACATCTACTTGATGACAGTTTCTGTTTGTTAGTGCAGTTCAATAGACCCAGCCAGGGAATCATATTAGCAGAATCATTCAGGCCCCTGATGGGTGCTTTCACACCTCTGGGCCTGACCTGGATATCCATATTGTTTGCTTTGTTTTGATTTAGGCCTGAGGATGGAGTTGTAAATAGGAGACAGATGATATCTGAGCCCTCCAAAAAGACCCCCAAAAAACTTCTATCCAGTTGACAAATTAAATTTCTCCTTTGACATGGATTCTACCTAGCCAGGGGGCACCACCTAGTGCCTCTCTCCAGTGACTAGGTCAGGAATCAGAATACACTAGACGGTTTGCAAGAACCCCGGAAGTTGTAGCCCGTGCACCAGCCAATCAGTGAAGAGCTGTGAAGCAATAACGTCAAACTCAAGCGCCTGTCTGGGTCCCTTTTGTGGAACAGCACAACTGTAAACAAAGTGGTCGAGATGGATGTAAACAAAGACAGACATTCTGTATTGGCAATGATTCCCGAGATCGAGGATTTAAAGCCAGAACAAAGAGAATGTTTAGTGAAGGGGAAATACATTATTGTCCTTCTTCCTACAGGATTTGGGAAAAGCTTAATATACCAGTTAGCCCCTTTAGCGGCGCATTACATACGTCACGACCAAATAGCAGCGATTGGTTAAATAAGTAAAGTACCCGCCTACCGTTGAGCGAACAAATCCTAATGCTGAAAGGTCAGACGGTTTCCATGAAGTGAAACCGGGTGATGAATCAGGCTAGATTCTACCTTGACAAGTGAGGGATTTTACATACTTATATACATAAATGTGGACCATTCACACATTTATTCACAGATCATTTACATATCAGTGTAGGTCCAGTAACGTCACTATGGTCAAAAAGAGCATCCGGCATGTTGACATATATTGGTCAGGCTCTAATTTGAATTATAAATCATTATACAGGTTGCAGTATTTTAAGTAACTTCATTTCCATCACAAAAAAGAAAATATCTGGTTTTATGTCATATTAAACTGCTATTAAATCTGTACAAACATGTTCTGAACTGTGATTCTTCTGAACTTCTTCTTGGTTAGTCAGCTCATATTTTAGTCTTATTGTCAATTTTTCTGGATGGAAGTCTTAACGCTGGCAATGCTTGTCAAAAAAATCACACGGTTTAGCCTTAAGCTTTATATTCGCTGTTTATTTTCAATCTGAATCTTGTCCTTCAGAGGATAAAAACATTTGGTGCGAAGTTGGGTGAGATCATGGAGGAAAATTGGGCTGTTCTTGTATTTGTCACATTTCATTAAAACACCTCCATCAAAACATTTTTAGTTGTTTTTCTCTATTAGGCTGTTTGATAATGCTCCAGAGCTTTGTAATGTGTTGGAAGGTCCATTTTATTCTTGGAATGACTTTTCATTTCCCAGTACTATGTATGCTCGATATTTAGTAGAACTGTACTCATTGTTTTTCGCACACAATTTAAAGATATATGTACATAGCTTGAGTCAATAAGGCAGCCACTTAGAGATTTGATTATATTTGACTTTTTAGAGTGTTATATGTTTCAGGGACAACAACAGTGCGGTGCGATGTATGGATGGTAACTGCCGCTATAGGATTAAAGTTGTGTGTGGGTGTGGAGTGACTGTACTGTCTGTTGTCCTGTTGTGTTGTGTTTTGTGTTTATTGTGTTATGACCCAGCTCGTTGGGGTGAGGGAAGTAACAAAAAAATAAGATGGAGAATGGAATAAATTAAATCATGTTTAATTAACAGGGATGTAAAAGGCACATTAACAAAACAGATTAAAATATATACAGAAAATATCCAAATCTAAGAAACAAAACAAGATTATCATGAGTTTTGTGCTGCAAAATGGATCAAAAAATGAGTGGTTAAACTAAGGGACTGTTGAGGAAAATAACCCTTTTCCTCATGTGTTTGTTAGTTTTTGCTTAGACAAAAAATTACGCTTGAAACAGAAATAAAGTCCAGATAATTTACTTATTCCAAAGTCATACTTGTACAAGGAGTCTGTGCTGACATTCCCATGCAGAGACTGAATATTTACGTCTATACAATGCTTTTCATACACAAACTATAGTGAGAGGCGACCGTGGTTTATACTTAGTGCCTCTTCGTTGGTGCACAGACCAGCCAGGCCTCTTGGCATGTTGCATTATCTTATCAGATTGTGACAAGGATCCCCCAGATTCATCTCACTCCCCTTACAGGAGTCTTGCTGGTGTGATCAGGGTGGACAGTCGTGAGTCAGCATATCCCTATCAATAAGTCCTTGCCCTATTTAGTTAATTGATTAGACATATAGATAGAAATACAATATCTTGTACATGAACTGAAACTATCTCTGCATCCCTCAGCCGTGATCTAGTCCCTGTTTTCTGGGTCATTGTATAGAGAATTCTAATAGTACAATAATAAAATATAGAAGTACATCAATAACTGTATAGCAGCACATCAGTTACATCATAGTAGTAGTTGTACACAACCTAAGCCTAGTTATTTATCCTAACAGGACACACACAAAACAGTTCCCCAAAGTAAAACCACATAAACCCGCAAACAGAATCAAGTGACAAATTTAAAAAGGCACAAAACAGAACTAAACTAGTGTCTCAACATAACAGAAAGTCTGACACGTACAAGTACAAACGAGTGACTGACCCGAAAGAGACACACACAAATGCAAAATGGCATACAGCCCCGAACAGGTGCTGCAATCTCCTTAAATAGGAGGAGGAAGCTGGAGGTGAAGCAGGATTGGCCAAGTGTAGAAGTGCTCCACCAATCATGAACCAGGGCTCCCACAGCAGGAATCAGGACAGCCAGCAAAATAATTTAAAGCACACAAAACAAATTAGAACGGAAGGTCTGGGTCCGTAACAATTTCTTATCCAACAAGAATTTTCCCATAAAGGAGACTGTAGGTTCTATTCACGCTTACGTCACAAACCGGAAAGACGTTTGGAAGCTCTGTTTGCCTTAGTAAGTCTGACAAAATTTAGGAAAAATTAGAAAATGTCCCTAGTTTTCTTCATCTAAATTATATAAATCATTGTAGCATTCTGTTATGTTCAGCGAATCGACATTTACAACCATACCTTAGTTTTCATCATATCCCCACTGACACACAGCGCACTTTGTACTGTACATGCGATTAGAAGAGATGATTCCAAACAGCACATACGTATACAGTCTTTATTTTACCACTGATCACATTTACCTCAGTGGGTTTGATCACAGTCGGTCGGCAAGTCCAGTTTTGGAAGTTTTAATCGTAAGCATGACATAAGTGTGAATAGAGCCTATTGAGGGTAATCCAATGTCGAATTTCACAGAAAATTCACCAAACGAGTAAAGTCTAATTAAATCTGTTTACTTTACTGACTCATGTGAAACAAAGGAGTCCATTACCGTATTTTCTGGGCTATTAGACGTGCTCTTAAACCTCTAACCCCATCAAAAAACGGCCACGCGCCCCGCAATCCAGAGCGTCCTATACACGAATCCACTCGGGTGTCCCAGCACGACTTCAGTAAACTACAAAGCCACACCACCCACAGAACACGCAAACACACACGGAGCAGACAGCGGCCGCACAGCGAAAAACACCCGCAGCCACACTCATCACTCCACGCCGACGAGGAACAGAACAGAGGAACAAACTGAAAAAGTGAGTCCAATGTGCCACTCTGAGACACAACTGAACAACTGAGTCACTGCGAACACGCCGACAATCCAGCGGTCCCAGACAGCACCCTCCCTACACGCCACAACTGAACAAAGCCCAGAGTGACCGTGAACGCCACAAACAAAGTCCCACTGACCCATCCAACTGTTGTGTTTTAATGTCCGGTGCGGTTTATTTGTGAAAAAAGTTCAAAAATAGACCATTTAATGACAGTGCGCATTATAATCCAGAGCGCCTAATAGCCTGTAAAATACGGTATTTTGGACCAAATCACATTTCTCTCACCTCAGATGAACAGAGTTTAGTGCTTCGCTCATTGATTCTGTTGAAAAGTGCCATGTTTTTCAGTTCCTATCATTTTTCCTCCTAAGCAGCAATATATATTTCTAGATATTCATCAAACTCAAAGACACATCTGAATTAATCTAAGGCTACGTTCAGACTGCAGGGCTTAATGCTCAATTCAGAGTATTTGGTGAAATCTGAATTTTTTGTGAGGTCGTTCACATTTTCATTTCAATGTGATTTGTATGTGATCTCCAGTGTGAACTTTAATTGCCCCAAAAGTGTCCCACATGAGCATGACGTCACTCGCAGTAAGCATGCTCAGTATTTATGGAAGTCGCCAAATGCTGGGCTTGTCTCCAAAAATATGGTCCAGTTGTTGGTAAAATGGACAGGTTACACGTCTACAGTCGCTTCGTTTGTTTGAATCTTTAGCCTCCTTGTATTTGGGTCGCATGCTCTTTATTTTTTGTTGACACTGGAGCCAGGCCCGCGCTCGCACATTTCTTTGGCAATCATTTAATAAACCGCCGGGTTCTGATAAGACTCCTCCAATTTGACCTGAATGCAGCGATCCCCCCAAATATGAAAGAACTTGCAAACCTCGCTTTCTTTCCATTGATGAGACTCCGAGTCCGACGTGTAGGTGGGATGAATGCGACCTGGCCGTTCAGACTGAAGTCACATGGCAAAAGATCAGATATGCATCGGTTTTAGGAGCACATATCCAAGTGGCCTGGGGTGCATCTGAAAAAATCATATCTGTGTCGTTCAGACTGTCATTAAAAGATCAGATACAGGAGCATAGGGGTGAAAAAAATCGGATTTGGGTCTCTTCAGGCTACAGTCTGAACGTAGCCTAAGTATTTGAGAAGTGTGTATTCTGGATCAAAGGCAAGTCTCCTATATGTTTCATCTTTTTCAGACTCATTCTAATAATCTCTTCATAATATATGCATCGTAAACATGTAGCTAATTCTATTTTTCAGAATTCTCTACTCAACTGAACTCATTTTGCAAAACTTTAGTGCAACCATTTTGAAGTATCTGCCTCCTGGAACAACCATTTTGCGTTGCAACTAGGAACTGTCAGTCACAAGTCATCCTTCTTTCTCGTACGATTTCCTGACAGCTGAACGGCGTTTTTCTTCTCAGAATTGTGCTGTTGTGTAATCCGTCACAAATTGGCCGTGCTGAAAAGTTCCAATAACAATGAGATACAACCCAAAATATTGACTTTTATCATATTAAATCATGCTTAATTTGTATCAGATGCAGTGTCTTTAGTCCTGATTTCTCACGCCTAACCAGTTTTAACCTGTTTTTCTTTCATTCTCTCTTTTTTTTTTTGTGAGCAAAGACCTTCAAAGTTCAAATCTTTCTTCCATTGCTATTTTCGTGCACAGTGGAGATTTTTTATTGTTGAAGTGCCCTTAGTTGGCCGTGGTACAATGGAGAGACAGTGGATGCATTTTAAGAGGCCTCATCTTGGGACTGCCTAATAGAATAGAATCAAATAAAATAGCATGGTTTTGGAAAAGAAGATTGTAGTTTTGAAAAAGAGAACTGTAACCTCACAGAGCTCAGTTGTACCTAATAGGGTTGCCAGAAATATCTAAAATCAGATACTAATTGATACTGAAACTAGTGTCGAAGCTAGATACTCATTTGAGCAGGTATCGATACTAAAAAATTACATTCACAGGACAGAAACTAACCTTTTCCTGAATAGCTTTAGAATGATCTTGAGCTGTATCAAAACTAATATAATAGACTATACATTAGGGCTGGGTATCATTAAGAAGTTGCCGATACGATACATAACTCGATACATAGGCCACAATACGATGCATATCTCGATACAGTGCACTTTCAACTTGATACAATATATTTCACATCGATTTGATATAGTTCAATACAAATAAAGGCTAAATCATAGCTGTGATACTAAAAGTCTTTGTTAAACCATTTCTTGTGCAAAGTTCATATGAAACACAAACATTTTAATCATCAGAACAATGAAAATGTCACATGTGTCGCATACATGAGTTTCCTTCTTCTGAACAAACAACAAAACTATAGCTCTGTAACAAAATTAATTTAGTAAAAGATACCCAAAAATACTCTTGGTGATATATCGATATTCCGATATTTTTGCACACTTCTACTATACAGAGACTAGTTTACACCCATGGACCACTATGGACCCTACCTGGACCACTGAGGGATTACACACATATAAGACCACATGGGAATTTAAGAGAAAGTACTACGATTTAATGTTGCGATCACATTCTATTGTCTAAATAAAGAGCTTTGTTTTTTTTTTATTATTATCATTGTGGTATTGTTATAGAGTATCAAGTATTGAAATTGAGTTTAAAATTTTTAGTGCAGTGTTTGGGTTATTGATTTTTTTATTTTATTTTTTTCAGTCCACCTTTTAGTATAGTCACAATTCTAATGTTTGAAGCTCAGTTTTGATGCCACAGTGATGGTAAGGTAGAATAGAGGGCCATAAGTTTGATTCAAGCAGGTTTGTGTAATTCAGGGGTCTCCAACCTGTAGCATGGAATTTTGTAAATGCAATGAAAGTTTTAGAAAAGTCATGGAATTTTAGCATCTCTTTCACACAACTGCAGCGTTCTGTTAAATTCTCATTAAGCTATTCTGATTATTTCTTAACGTTTGCGCTTATTGTTTAAAAGAGACGACAATAAATGCACTGACAGGATTTAAAATTTTAAAAAACTATAATCCCAAACCATAAAGTGAGTGGAAAAGGTTAACATTTCATATCTAGACCTAAAAGTCTGATCAGTTCTACACATGTATTGTGCCGTAAAGTCATGGAAAAGTTTTTAAATTTTATCAGTGAAAAAGAGTGGGAACCCTGACTGTTGTACATGTATAACTTTGATGCCTAACTTTGTGCACTAATAAATGGATAAAGGTTTATGTTTTATAGGCCTCGAACTGTTCCTCATCTAAGGCTGTGGCTCTTATATTTGCTCAGTTTCTTGTGACTGTTAAAACTAGTAGCGCTCTGGCATTTTCATTTCATAAAAGTACCTCACTAGAGGAAAAAGGCTGGAGACCCGTGGTGTAATCCTATATTGAGTGCTATGAAAAACTGAGTTTTCACCTACACCCTATCTCCACCCACGTCTCTGTACTTACTTGCAGTTATTCAACAATTCTGACTGCAGGTCATTCATGTAGGGTTCCAAAATGTCCTGTGGCATTTCTCCAACTATAAAAACACAAATGAGAATGTTGCTTGGTGAAATGTCACTATTAACACTTTTGACCACAACCCATCAACAGAACCATTTCTATTATCGAGATAAATATTTGACATTTTGGACAGAATCTTACAGTAAACCGTAATGAGGATTCAAATAGTGCTCAGGAGTAGGGCTGGGTATCATTAAGAAGTTGCCGATACAATACATACCTCGATACATTGGCCACAATACGATACATATCTCGATACTTTGCACTTTCGATTCAGTACGATATATATTTCAAATCGATTTGATATGGTTACAAAAAAATAAAGGCAAAATTATGGCTGTGATACTAAAAGTCTTTGTTAAACCTAGGGATGTAAAAGAATGAGAACTTCGCACATCAGTTCCTTGAGATGGGTGCTTTGGAGGAGAGGAAGCAGCCCAAGAACATCGAGAAAAATCCCGCACACTGTTTTACTTGCAAAATGTGAGATTTATCAGGACACTAACAATAACAGAAATATCGTGATATCATCAAAGTTCTCACAATAATATCGTGGACCATCACAATATATCCAATTACAAGTCTCTTTCTTAAATTAAGAGTTATGGTGCAGCAATAGCTAGAAAAAAAGACAGAGGGAACTACATAGACCATGATCCTTTGCTCCATTTCAGTGCAGACTACAAGAAGACATAACATTTCTAAGCAATTTTAAGTCTTAGTTCTTTGGATTAAATCTTGTCAAGGCATTTTAACAGGAAAAAGTAGCATATTAAGAGTTTTGTTATCATATCGTGAGACTTGGATATCGTTACACCTCTAGTTAAACCATTTCTTGTGCAATTAATATGAAACACACCCATTTTAATCATCAAAACAATGAATATGACAAATGTGTTGCATAAATGAGTTTCCTTCCTCTGAACAAGCAACAAAACTGTAGCTCTGTATCAAAATGATTTAGTAAAATATAGCAAAAAATACTAGATCTATACAGCAGCCCACAATATCAATACTGTATCATCACATTACACGATACAATATATTGATATTTTTACATTTTTTTTCACACCCCTACCCAGGACTGATCGCTAAAATACTCAAACATGCATGGATGACATCTAAAACCTCTTCAGGCATGCTTTTGACAAGGGAACATTATAACATGGTAGAAAAAAAATAGATCCAAAAAGTCATAATATTACCATGTGGCCTTCTACTGCTTCTGAAATACACCAAGACTATTCTAGAACTATTCAGGAAATGCCCACTTTTGTCCTGTTTATGTGATTTACTTTTTGTGATTTACACTTTTGCAGCCGAATACATATTTTTTGGCAAGAATTTGAAAAGACAACTGCTGACTGTACGTGGTTAGAATGTTTACTTTACAATGAAAATCTCCAAGGACAATCTGTCTCCGTAGATTTGTAATTCAGGAGCGGGAGAGATGTGACAGGGGCATGTACAGAAGTGAAGACTGGCTTTTGTCTCACCTGCCTGAGCCTGGCTGAGACCATGCATTAAACATGGCATACCTCCGCTCTATCAGTGACATATTTTGACTGGCTGATGGCGTGCTCAGGTCTCAGATGAGTGCTTGTTCATCATTCGGGTCTCATTATAACTCTTACGTGACAATCAGGAGAGCAGGGCGTCTTATTTCTCTTTCCTCCCTCTCTTCTTCTCGATTCTGCAGGAGATGGGCGAGGAAGTATGACATTAAACAGCTCTACTTTACATTTATTCAATTACAAGTGGTTTTATAGCTCAAAAATACCAAGAAAAACACATTCTGACTGTGACCTCTACTTGGTCTCGTTTTGTCTCCATGAAAAGAGATAGGTTTAATACCATACCAACTGTGAAACATTCCAAACAAGGCCATAACATCTCCATGAAGAAAAACATTTGACGGGCCATCCACCAGAAAAGTTCTACATTGCACCCTTAAGTTGATGCAAAAATACAAACTCCTCACTGAGTACGTTTACATGCACATCAGTATCCTGGTTATGACAGTATTCGAGATACTGTGTGTAAATGCAAACTGAGAAACTGATATATGATAACTGATACTCATATCCCTGCGTACATAATCAAATGTAGTATCTCAGTTTCTTGACACAATCTTACAAATGCAAGTGCAAAAATTTGAATTAATAAACCAGGAAAATTTAGCATTGGAAGCTCAGGAGGTTCCTAACCAGTGCTAAGGAGCTACACAACCTGGCCCAAAAAAAGTAGCCACCAAAAAAAGGTCACACATTCTAATATTTCATTGGACCACCACTTTTATTACGGCACGCATTCGCTGTGGCATTGTTTCGATAAGCTTCTGCAATGTCACAAGATTTATTTCCATCCAGTGTTGCATTCATTTTTCACAAAGATCTTGCATTGATGATGGTGGAGTCTGACCGCTGCGCAAAGCCTTCTCTTAAACTTAAAACCGCATGGCTCACTTTTGCCATGCAAAAACCGTAAGGGCTGAAGTGCTCTGTGTGCGCTGATGCGGTTCAGCTTCTGTCAGACTAAAGACACGACTCAGTGGAATATGGGTGTTCTCTCTGTGACAGAGGGATGTTGATGATGATGATGAGTCTGTTCTGTGCGTATATCGCGTTGGAGATGCTTCATGCTTAACTTTTCAGGGATCATACATGTGCAGCTTATATGAGTGCAGATCAAACGTGTGCAGGTTTAGTGCAGCTCTTTATTTCACTCATGTATCGTCGCTTTATTTATGTTGGTCACTTTATTTACTTTGACTACCTTTGTGATGAAAAGACTGAAAAGAGTTTGTCTTTTGGATGCATTCGCACTCAACTTTATGTTGCTGTAACTGTTGTTGTTGTTATTGCTTACTATTGGAATATACCAGCTACAGTATCCCGGTTTCTCATAACCAGGGTACTGCCTTATTCGGGATATTGAAACCGGGATACTGAAACCATATATATGCACCATGACGAAACCGGATACTCAAAAAACCTGATCATAACCAGGATACTGATGTGCATTTATACGCACTCACTGTGAGACTCATAAAGTTATTTTATTTGCTGTCTGCCTCCTGAACCCTCATGTTTGCTCCGTGGTTTTCTTCCCTTGCCTCCTCTCAGCTTTGGGACGTCACTTAATATGGCACATTTGATTGACAGCTGAAGAATGGAGAATTGAAGAGAGGAACCAAGGAGAAGGAGGCGAAGAAAGAGGAACATTGGAGGGTGAAGACAGGAGACTGGTGTGAAGAAGAGAAGAGGAATTGATTTGGAGAACGGAGGAGGAGGAGAATCGCCTCTGGCCCGTAGAGAAATCCCCAGTACAGATGAGCGGTGAGATGGTCCAGTGGAGGTGACCATCTGATAAGCGATGGACAGATATGTGAGCTGTCGAGGATTGGCAGGAGATGACGAGGTGCAGATGGAAGGGAAGAGGAGATATTGGAGATAGACATATGAGGGGGAGATGTTTTTCCACACATTGACATTCGATCTAGAGGAAGCCAGATAACCCCCACGGAGCAGTGGTCATCAAAATTTTCAAAATTCTGTAAAGGACATAATTGATCTGTTAAAATGTTGTTTCCTCATCACAAACAGACCTGGAGTTTTGTTTCACACAAATCCTGCAGATTTAGACTTTCTCTATCAGAAAACATTCTGTTCCACATTGTGATGTCATGTGGTGATACAGGAAATGCTCCACTCTGTTTTTTAACTCCATAAACCTTCACTGCAATAATTTGGATGATTTCTGCCCTAGATTTGCCAGTCTATACTGAATTAAATGTAAAAAGTAGCTGTTAACTTGAAAATTACCGCTTCATGACATCACAAGGTGGAGCAGAGCATTTTGAGGTTTGTAGATGTGTAGACAGACTAATAATTAAGGATTACTCAAATGGTGAATGAAGGTCTATTTTTGAGAATTTAACATTATAACATGACTCACAAGAGTCCATTTCATGTAATATAGAGGACGTTTAACTGATTAACAGATCTAAATGAAAATTGTTTTATGACAAAAAATAAACAACATGAAACTTTATAATTTAGTCGACCTTTACACTTTGAAAATCATGTTCAAAGTAAACAACAATCTCTTGTCAAAATCATTACAGAATATGCATCGTGACGCAAACAGTCTGCGTCGCCTTGAAACCCCTCTGCAGAGCTTCTGCGTCGACCAACATGCACTTCAACATTTTTTAACTATGCGCCGAAACGATGCAGACAATAAGAGCTGTGGTTGGTCCTCTACATCCGCTCTATATACATTTCTGGTACTCCGCTTTCCCACTTCATTTTGTATACAGTTTTTTTGTGCACAGTTTTAAATCCTAACCTCCTAGCATGGTGAATGTGATGTGATGGTGAATTACTTCATGGCGCATAGACCTCAACACAGATCCATAAATCAAAAAATGACAGCGACAAGGTGATGGTGTAAGTGGGCATCGAGTCGATGCAGAACTAGAATTTGGCCTTAACATGTCAGAGATGTGCTTTGGGAGCTTTAGAGCTATCTAGCCCTAATCTGGTGCGGAATATCTGTAGTTTAGTTTAGCTTTTATTTGAATGGATATATAATATATAATACACAGTCATTAAGCTCATAAAAACAAAGTCTCTTTTCTGAGCCACAAGGGGCAGTGCAGAGACCTGAGCACAGGACACATATGCCCCAACTTCTTGTTTCAAGTCAGGACCCAAGCGGCAGTGTTGTGGATGTACTCTACAGTATCTACAGTTACAATATCTAACCGTCTGGAGACAAATGAGAAATCTCTCCACGTCTGCTTTAGACATTATGTACATTGTTCATTCCAGCCACACTATTTCACTAAGTTTTTTAGCTGACCCCAGTTTTGGCCCTCTGCATATAGTTATTTCTGTGATGAAGAGGTCCTCTGAGCCGAGCCCCCCAGAGACTCATGATTCACCTGTGCTAATGCCTCCTGAGTGTGGGAGCGATCGATAGTGGCATCAGCCCCGAGCTCACACAGCCCAGTGCATGCAAACGTGTATCTATCTATATAAATAAATATATATGGAATAATGGAGGTGAGTCATGCACTTTAACGCCCCGTCAGCACCCGCGTAATCATCCTGCTGCGCCTGTGAAGTCATTATCAACGTGACTGAGACTGAGCTAAAGAGACTAGCAGCTTCACTTAAGAAACAATGGGACAGGGATGTGTCATTGTCGTTAAGTGGTCCCATATGGATTTCTACGGATATGGATAACTGTCAATACTAGGATCAAATTTGTGTTAAAAGTCTAATATTATGCAAAATTCAACTGTTGTGAGCTTTAATGTTAAAATGTTCCTGCTCAAAAACAGACGTGGATTTGTGTTTTGTTCCATTCATACATTTGAGTAATCCTTTATTATTCGTCTGTCTACATCTCCAAAGCTCAAAATGCTCAGTTCCACCTTGTTGATGTCATGAAGCGGTAGTTTTCAAGTTAACAGCTACCTCTTACATTTTGTTCGGTTGAGATTGGCAATTCCAAGGCTGAAATCATCCAAATGATTCTAGTGAAGGTGTATGGAGTTTAAAAACAGAGTGGAGCACTTCCTCACATGACATCACAAGGTGGAACAGAGTGTTTTCAGAACTCAGCTTAAATATTATGCAGGGCTTGTGTGTTAAACATGTGTGAATGAAACAAAACACAACTCCGGGTCTGTTTGTGATGAGGAAACAACATTATAACATAGATCAGAAAATAGTGTAATATTAAGGATTTGCGTGTAACATCACGTGATTTAATGTTTTGGTGGCCATACTGGAGGTCAAGACTGGGATTATTCAGTTTATTACAATATAATCATGGCTACAGCGCAAACAACATAAAACTGCCCAAAATCACCAGCTCGTTAGATCAGCCGTCATTAGAAAGATATAAAGCTAAAGTCATCCTCCTGGGTTGTGGAATAGATCCTGATCTAATTCCGATGGAGCGCTTTAATCAACGCTCGATCTGTGCCCAACCTTCAGTATCCAGATATTTGCAACTACTTAATTCATTCGACATCGTCCTACACCAACCAAGAACTGAAAAGCTACAAGGGGTTAGAAGCACATACCGTATTTTCCGGGCTGTAGGGCGCGCTCTTAAGCCTCCAACCCCATCAAAAAACAACCGCGCGCCCCACAATCCAGAGCGCCCTATACACGAATCCACTCGCACCACCCGCAGCGCACGCAAACACACACGGAGCAGACAGCGGCAACGCAGCGAAAAACACCCGCAGCCACACTCATCACTCCTAGACACAACTGAACAACTGAGTCACTGTGAACACGCTGACAGTCCGTTGGTCCCAGACGGCCCCCTCCCTACACACCACAACTGAACAAAGCCCAGAGTCACCATGAACGCCACAAACTAACAAAACCACTCACCGATCACACTGTTGTGTTTCCTTTATTGTCCGGTGTGGTTTATTTGTGAAAAAAGTTTGAAAATAGACCATTCAATGTCAGTGCGCCTTATAATCCAGAGCGCCTAATAGTGCAGAAAATACGGTAAATATTTTGTAGCGGGATGCGTGAGATCTTTGTTGATCACTAAGCCATCACATCTGTTCCTGATAGAGATGCGCGGATTGCGGTCACAACCGCGGTATCCGCGGTTAATCCGCGGGTCGGGCGGATGACGTGACGAAAAATTATATTTTAATTAAATTCGGGCGGGTGGCGGTTTAACTACTAAAAAAAAAAAAGTTATTGTTAGTATTGTTACCTACATCTGAAAAGACGAGTCTCATTGTTTATGCTTGTAGTATGAAGTGTACGTCATATCCTTAATTAGCCCATTTGACCTCGTTTTTATGTTCTGAAGGTTCAGGTTGTGTCGGGTTATTGATGCCTAAGGTTTACGAGGCACATATTATATGCAGTTTATTTTATTATTTCTAATTTATTTCAGCTGTTTGCCAACACGTAAGTGGCTATAGGGCCATATTTATTTAGTTAAGCTTTTTTTTTTGTTTCGATATCAGATATATTTTAAAACACGCAGACATTATAGCGTAGACTACCACTCGGGGTATTTAAAACTTAAAGAAAGACCGATGGAGTGAGGCTATGACTTTGAAATAACATCGGGCAATGGCAGAATGTTCAGAATGTAACAACATCCAACACGAAGGCAAGAAGGTTTAAAAACAGCCTAGTCGGAAAACATTGTCAGTTAATTAGCTGCGCAAGAAAACCAGGTAAGTTTGGGGTTGTTACGGACAATTAACTGTGTCGGCGGCAAGGTGGGGCATTTGAGGGCCGTGCCCCCCCTAGCGGCCACTGGTGCCCCACCCCCCAACAGGCCGTTATTTTTACTATTTTAAAATGATTTTGCTTGGCGCATTTCACACATCACAGTCTCTATTTATTTAGTGTAATGTGATTGGACAACTGTCCTGTCACTCACGTCACGTCACGTCAACCTGCTGCGTCAACTCGTAGCAGCTTCACGATTAGCGGCAGCTGCTACTTTAGCCTAAAGCTCCACACAGGAAAAGGCGAGAACAGAATCAAAGACCCGACCTGACAGACCCGCCGCCGGGACCCGGGACTGTCGCCGCTGGGACTCGGGGCAGTCGCCGCTGGGACTCTCGCTGCCGCCGCCGGGGCCAGGGCAGTCGCTCGCTTCGAAGCGGGTGTAAAAGTTTGACCTGAGCATAGCGCGCAGAGGCATAATTCTACCTGGTGTCCTGGTGCTGATATGGACTGACCGTAACTTTCAGATTTCAGTGGGAAGTGGGATTAAGACTAATTTTACAACCATCTTGTGCACTCGGCTCCCGGACCTCGCGTCACGGACCAGACTGGACCAGGATTTGGACCAGTTTCATCTCTTCATATTGGACAATAGACTTTTGGAAACAGAACCAGTGGGACAGTGGATAGAGGAAACATTCTGCTTCAGTCTCTGGAGAAGGTAAGAGGCTGGTTTTCATTAGTTTGCGGCAAATCTGAACTTGGAGCCTCACAGGTAAATAGTGTTATAGTGTTAATAGTTAATAGTGCGTAAATGAGCTGGTGGGTGCGATGGAGCTGCTCTGGTTGTTCTGTCGTGTGCTGTAGGAGCGGCATCTGTGTTCATGTCTCTTATTGTAGTTTTACTGACGTTGTTGGGTCTGGGTGTGAGCGGCGTGTTACGTTGTGTTGTTGCGCTTGGCTGTTCATTGTGCTCTGATCGATACTGTTCAGCCAATACTAACCAAAATGTCTGTTTCTGGTATTTGTTATAATACTACAGCCTATATATATAATACATATATTATTCATAATATATATTTATAATTTTGCCCTTGGTGCCCCTCCCAAAAATTATACCATCAGCCGCCACTGGTCCTGGTTTAGTCCTGGTTTAGTCCTGGTTTAGTCCTGGTTTAGTCCCGGTCCCTCAAGTCTCAGGTCTCTATAGGACAGGACTGGACGGCGACTCGCGTACCACGTTCACTACAGCCCTGGTGCTGTCCGATGCGTGGCTATTTCTAGTTCAGAGGTGTTTTTGATGAGGGACTGTTGTTTAATGTTTACAACCAGTGGCAGGACTTATTGTTTTTTAATAAACCTCAACCTTTTATTACTGTCTTGTGTGTGTATCGTCTACCACACAGCCTCAACAACTACTGCAGCTAATAATAATAATAATCTTAATATAATAATGATTATAATAACAACACATAATAAGCCTAATACTGTTAAAGAAAAACGTGTTTGATAGCATGTCTGCTGTGTATGACTCCACCGCGTTAAAATATTTCTCAAATGGCAGTGCCCCCCCTGCTGGTGACCCATGCCCCTCCAGTAGATGTGCTCTGACGCCGACTCTGACAATTAAGAATGCGAACATACACGCTGAGCGAATTTTGGAATGAATGAGCTATAGTTTGCATTTTTATCGAGCTCAAAAATTTTTGGTAGATATCATTTCATTTAGTGTAAATCCCTTCTTCTTTTGTGTGGAGCTGGTCCCTCACCAGAAATGAAATGTTGACTGACAGACGACTGTACTCAGTGGGCTCCATCCCTCTCTTTTTATGTCTGCTATCCGCCTCTGTCTGCGATCTTTATCAGCCAGGATCCGATAGAAAGATACTTTGGCCTCCTTCTTTAGCAGATTGACTTCGGCCAGAACGTCCAATAGCAACACAGGTCAAAACCATTGTTATTTAATTCAAATGTTATCACACACAAACACTACACGTTCGTCCAAATGGATAGTTTGACCTCCAATATGGCGGCATCAACACCAGGTCACGTGGTTTTGTGACATAGACGCAAAACCTCAACGGACCCTTTAAATTGTAGGTTGTTATGCCAGAACATGTTGGCAATGGACAATTTTTGCCATTTTTGTTTTGGAAATTAGTTTGTGTCATATTTTGCTTTGGCAGAGCCTGAAATAAAATGTACCCAGACCAATCTATGCTTCTGTGGAGGAGAGACATGAAATCATACCGTAAGACACATTCACCAGGCTGGAGTTTGAAGTTTTCCAAGATGTAAACATGCTATTTTGGAAGTTATCTGACACCCCTGTACTTTTAGCACCTAGCTCTAGACACAAACTATTGCATAATACAGCTGCTTCTCGAATGCGTCCTTATAAATAATGTAAATTCAAGTCACAGTACCTGATTTTTACTCCCTTAAAAACATGAAAAACAGAACTAGTTGTCAGTGTTTTCCTTATGCATTCCAAACATTCTAATTATTCACCCAGCTTAGTTTAAAGGAGCTTTTCACAACAGACCAGTTTTGACAATAAAATACTTTTTAAAGGTCCTATATTGCAAAATTGACTTTTTGGAGCTTTAATCCATATTATGAAGTTCTTGCCTTCACAAAAAACATACCCAAAGTTGCGTTTTGTTTCCTTCACACATGTTTGAGTAATCATTTATTATTAGTTGGCCTACATCTCCAAAGCTCAAAATGCTCTGTTCCACCTTGTGATGTCATGAAGTGGTAGCTTTCAAGTTAACATCTACCTCTTATATAGATAATAATAATAGATAATACTCCCTACAACTGTACAACAACTCACTCACTGCACCAGACTATAGAGGGACAGATAATACTCCCTACATTGGTACAACTCACCTTTATGTAACAGATAATACAACTGTACAACAACTCACCCTTATGGATCAGATAATACTCCCTACAACTGTACAACAATTCACCCTTATGGAACAGGTAATACTCCCTACAATTGTACAACAACTCATCCTAATGGAACAGATAATACTCCCTACAACTGTACAACTCACTATTATGTAACAGATAATACTCACTGCAACTGTACAACAACTCATCCTTATGGAACAGATAATACTCCCTACAACTGTACAACTCACTATTATGTAACAGATAATACTCCCTACAACTGTACAACAACTCATCCTTATGGAACAGATAATACTCCCTACAACTGCACAACAACTCACCTTTATGCAACAGATAATACTCCCTACAACTGCACAACAAATCATCCTTATGGAACAGATAATACTCCCTACAACTGTACAACTATTTACCTCATTCAGTGGAGATTTTACTTTTTGCGTAAAGGCACTCTGTATCTCCTCCCAGCCTGTGGGGCAGTGAGCACCAATAGGATCTATTCACGCTTATGTCACAAACCAAGAAGACGTTTGGAAACATGTGATGACAACTTCCGGTGTAGTTCCTGACACTGGTCTCGCCTAACATGGACCTGTTAAAACCGACTGTGATCAAACCCACTGAAGTAAATGTGATCAGTGGTAAAATGAAGACTGCATACATATGTGCTGTTTGGAATCATCTGGGATTCGCCGCCTCCATCTCTTCTAATCGCATGCACCCAGTGCACTTGGAGTTGTGAGTCAGATGATGAAAACTGAGGTGTGGTTGGAATTATTGATTAGCAGAAAATAATGGAACACTACAATGACATTTAGATGAAGAAAACTGGGCCTGGGAATTTGTATCGCATTTTAAGCACTATTAGGTGCTCTGGATTATAAGGCGCACTGTCATAGAATGGTCTATTTCTAACTTTTTTCACAAATAAACCGCATCGGACATTAAAGGAAACACAACAGTTGGATGGGTCAGTGGGACTTTGTTTGTGGCGTTCACGGTGACTCTGGGCTTTGTTCAGTTGTGGCGTGTAGGGAGGGTGCTGTCTGGGACCAACGGATTGTCGGCGTGTTCGCAGTGACTCAGTTCAGTTGTGTCTAGAAGTGGCACATTGTACTCGCTTTTTCGGTTCGTTCCTCTGTTCCGTTCCTCGTCAATGTGGAGTGATGAGTGTGGCTGTGGGTGTTTTTCGCTGTGCGGTCGCTGTCTGCTCCGTGTGTGTTTTGCGTGCGCTGCGGGTGATGCGGCTTTGTAGTTTACTGTAGTTGTTACACCCGAGTGGATTCGTGTATAGGGCGCTCTGGATTGTGGGGCGCGCGGTCGTTTTTTGATGGGGTTGGAGGCTTAAGAGCGCATCCTATAACCTAGAAAATCGTTTCTTTCCAAACGTCTTCCTGGTTTGTGACATAAGTGTGAATAGAGCCTATTCCAGGACTTAAATGATCCAAATGATTCTAGATTCTAGTGAAGGTGTATGTATTATCACATGATGTCTCAAGATATCACAAGAGTGTTTTCTGTTTTCAGAGCTAAACATTATAATATAGATGACAGAATGGAGCAATCAGATTCTGATAATACACAGTGGACCTCAAGAGCTGCTCATACAATACAGGCCTATCTATACTGGGGCTACAACATTTTGCTCAGATACATGGGAAAAATACTAGACTTTTAAATTATTTTGGCAAAAATTTGGACATGACATTTTTCAAAGGAGTTTTCTCTCCGGAGGATAACTGCAGACTGCCTCTTGGTGTTTCAACTCGATGTAACTAATCTCTTCCATTTAGTCTAAACATGAAATTGAGTGTGACGGTTTTATAATTAATTTAATTAGACATGAGGAAAGCAACAAATGTTAACACTAATTAATTTGACCCAAGAGGCTAAGTAGAAAAGTTTCATTTTGACATTAAAATTTTTGGAAATATGTTTCTGTCATAAACCTAACCAACAGCATATGCTTCTTTTATTTGCATCTGTAAAAAAAATAAATAAATAAATAAATAATAGCTGTGTCTGAAATGTTACACTATTGCATTATTCAGTTTAGGTTCGTGCACCATTTGTTCTTTTGAATTTCATTTAAGAACGACAAACAATAAAATGGGAAACAGTTTATTATTTCATTTTTCTGTTTGTGTCAAAAAAAACAACAACAGAAAAAAACAGATTCCTATTTCCAATATTTAATTTAAAGTTTATTTCAAGTAACACCAATCTCAGTCTTTATGCCTATTTTAATGTTGATATTTTATTCTCTCTGGTTTATTTGCCCTGGAAGTTCTGCTGCTTAATGCGCCGTGTGTCAACTGAACAAAGGAGAGTTTATTGCTGCTTCTTGTTTCTTGTCATGGATTTCAAAAATGACTTTCTGAAACGCGAAAGTAAACACATCACTATAAAAGAAGACGACATGTTTGTCCACAAAATTGCAAAGGCAAGTCTTTCTAGAAGCAGAACTTCCAGGGCATATAAACCAAAGAATGGAATATCAAAACTGAATGATGTCTGTTGGAGTTCTCTGAAATAAACTTTAAATTAAATATTGGAAATAAAGGTTGACTTTTTTTTTCTTCTTTTTTTTTTACACTAAAACAGAAAAATTAAATACTAAACTGTTTTCTCATTTGATTGTTTTTCATTCTTAACTGAACTCAAAAGAACGAATGGTATACGGGCCAGTTTAGAGCTGGGCAGTTTGATTCATTCATGTTTTCATTATTGTCTGTGTGGAAAAAAGCAAAAAAGTGAAATTGTGGATTGTGAAAAGTTAGGCCTTAAAAGAGATGTTTTATCAAATTGAATTAAACGTTGCATAAAGGAATTAGAAAAGAATATGGAAAAACTAAGCAAAAAAAACAAAACAAAAACAGTTTGCAAAATAGTTTGATTTAATAAGAATGAAAATGTAATGTCCTTCACCGTTTGAAACACTAGCAGTCTGATAACTTCAATTCAAATCTATTCAAATTGTAATTGCCTATCTTTTTTGTTTGTTTTACAGTCATATTGTCCAGCCCTGCTTCAGTTTTTAGCATTGTCACTGTGTAGGCTTGCCTCTCTGCAGATCTGACTTGTACCTTGGCCTATTGGCATTTCCCCCCGATGTACAGATATATTGTAAAAACAGCTCTTTTGTTTCATAATCAGGAAGTGTATTGTTAGCATGCTAGTTGTTGTTAATATTGTTTGTAGTGCATGATAAACTTGTGGTGAATAATTAGGATGCTCAAGATAAGTGAGGAAGAACTTTGGACCACCGCAAACGGTTTCAAACAAACTACTTCTGTTTTTCACATATTTGTTTTTTTCACAGTGCCAAAAAATAGAAAGTTTCCTGCTGATGTTATTGTTACCTTTTTCACTCAGTGCCAATCTTGTTGCTGCAAAGTGATTTTTTACAAAAGGCAGACTATTCTCTCTTTTTTGACTAATAATACGCTGGCATGTGCCAAGTCGAAGATAATGTGGAAGAGGAGTCTTTACGCAACATTAAAGGTGCTCTTTGTGACTTTTGTGCTGGGAGGAAGATGTTATTGCTGTGCCTAAAATGTTCCACAGTGTGGCATTAAACTGATCTAGCCTGCATATCACGCATGAGTGTTTTTGCACTGTTAAATAAAATAGTTGGTTTGATAATGCCATTCTGTGGAACATTCCAGGCAAAGACAAGACAAGCAGGTGATTTACCCTTCACTTGAAAAGTTGCTCTGTAAAGTTATGACAAAGTTATTATGACAAATTGACAGGGGTGGGTAGTACTCAGTTACACTGTACTTAAGTCACTGTACTTTTTATAGTTCTTTTCTAGCAGCATACGTGTACTATTACTTGAGTAATATTTTACGTATTTACTTGAGTAAAAGTTGTGGTTCCTCTTCTCACTGTGAGTAAGTTTGAAATCTGAAATGATTTGAACTTGGGGTGGGACATTAACGCATAAATTACGATTAATTAAGTACAAAGAATATAATGCATTAAAAATGTTAACGTATTTTATTGCAGTTTGCCAAACAACGCGGAACATTTGTCAGTGCACCATGTTGTGGTACGACAATTATACTGACACACAGTTCTGACTACAACAACAATGGTGCAGGAAAGAGCTCTGGGTCTGCTGGACGGTACATTTCTATAAAAAAATAAATAAATAAACGACCCGATGGAAGTATTGACAAAGGCATTGTTTATTGCAAACTGTGCAGAGAAGAGTTTGCATATCACAGAAGCACCTCAACCCTATGAGACCATTTAAAAGCAAAACAACAGAAACACAGAAACTGCTGGAGCTGTTGGTGGGAGCTGTTCTGGTCCGAGTACAAACAAGAGGTTCACAATGACAAGAGTTCTTTTACATAAAATAAATGTTGCTTTTGGGGCAAAAATATTGTTATGTAATTAATTGAGATTAATTAATTACAAAGCCTGCAGTTAATTAGATTACAGTGGTCCCTCGTTTATCGCGGGGCTTATGTTCTATAAATAACCTGCAACAGGCGAAGTAGTCAGCTTTATATTTTACAATGATTATATCTGTTTCAAGGCTGTAAAACCTCTCACCACACACTTTATACACTTTTCTCAAACAGGACAGTTACAACCCCTTTGGCATCCTTTGCCGGACTCTGCAGGATTCTGCTACAGCCACGTAACCTCTCCCTTCCTTCAGCATGTCCAGAAGCCCAACTTTTTGTGCTTTGGTTATCCTCTTCCTCTTCTTTTTGTGTGCAATCGCAGGAGTCTTTGTCGGTACAGAACGTTTCGTCAACATTGTGGGTTTTGTCGGGGATAAAACTTGCAAACATACAGCACTTCAGAATCAGACTGCTAGAGATCCAACATTTGTGTAAACTTGTCAAACTGAACACATTCTGTACTGTACAGGAGACACGGAGATTGATTGACAATGGTCTAGAGTCCCTTATCCAATCAGGATGCAGGGGGAGGAACACAATGTGCCTTCATACGATTTTTAAAAATCTGTGAAACAGAGAGGGTGTGAAAGGTGAACCGCGTTATAGTGAGAGACGACTGTTATTTTTTTGGCACGTCCCACCCCTAATTTGAACATTTGTGTTTCTTGCAGCGCTCCTTCACATATGATTTAGTTCATCTCATTTTTGTGTCCATTGTATCAGATTTTGTGCATTATTTCATGTTTTGTCCTTCCAGTTACATTCACTTCAAATCATAAATCAGTTTTTCTGCAAGATGCACTATGTAAATTTTTTAATGTGGGGTTCGTTACCAGCTTGTCTCCATGGAAACGTTACTCTTTTACCTGAAATGTCGCACTCTTTGTCATTAATCTTTGCGATCTTGCGTTCATTCAATTACAGGTGTTTTTATTGCTTTAAAACTTGTGGGAAAAAAAACAACTGTATTGTAAGCAGGGGTCAGCTCTCCACAGAATGGAAATAGACTGTGGATTGACAAAGCATTAACTTTTCCATGGAGACAAGCAGGTGACGGACCCTCGACCAGAAAAGTTACAAATTGCACTTTTAAGTTACTCCTACGTAGTAGTTTTCCAATTTTTTATCCAGTTTTTCACTTTTTGTTTTTTCTTGGACCACTACTTTATGCTTCAGTATTATTTTAGTTTACTGTGCTTCTTTGTATTCATTCTCTTGTATTTCATTTTCACATAGCTCTGGTCTCCATGAGTAAATCCACACAAACACACACAATACAGCGCAATAATTCCATCTTTTATTCCATATGCACAACATGAGGTAAACCTGGAACGTTCCCGGACAGATAGAAAATGGGATGTTTACAGGAAATACAAACATGAATACAAAATCATTTCCTCACTCTCCACGACATAAAGTACATTCGACTCTTAAATACTGCCCGCCTCCCTGTACCTAATAAAGTGGCCAGTGAACAAGTAAACACAGTGGACACGACTGGTACTTTCAGACAAGAACGTGCTGGTTTTCACACACATGAGGAAGTCACCCATTTTAAATCTGATCTTTTGTGTTGTGACATCCATTTTCTCACATTATTATATAAAATCCGATCTGTCCCAGCTCATAAAGACACTTATGGTAACACAACAAACATAAATATATATTAAGCAACACTGGTATCACATTATTATCTCAAAATGTATTAAAAAAATAAACAAATATGAATTTCGAGAAGTTAAAATAAAATGTTTCTATACTAAAAATGAATGGTATATGACAGGTGCACTTCATAACTATGCTTTTGCTGCTACCTGCTTGTCTCCATGGTTCTACTGCATGAATGTTCCATAGTATACCATATTTTTCGGACTATAATTCACACTTTTTTTCATTGTTTGGGTGATTTTGCCACTTGTACTCAGGTGTGACTTATATATTAAAATGTTCACACTGACAGCCGCTAGAGGGCGATCTAGACGTGTGTGTCAGTATCTGCTGCTCCTAATACTCCTGTACCAGTGTCTCTTCATTCTACTGCGCATGTCTCCTGCAGAAAAGGCCTTTGTACTGCTGCAAGTACCGTATTTTCCGGGCTATTAGTCGCTCTGGATTATAAGATGCACTGTCATTAAATGGTCTATTTTCGAACTTTTTTGACAAATAAACCGCACTGGACTTTAAACGAAACACAACAGTGTGATGGGTCAGTGGTTTTGTTTGTTTGTCGTGTTCACAGTGACTCTGGGCTTTGTTCAGTTGTGGCGTGTAGGGAGGGTGCTGTCTGGGACCAACGGATTGTTGGTGTTCTCGCAGTGACTCAGTTGTTCAGTTGTGTCTAGAAGTGGCACATTGCACTCTCTTTTTCGGTTCGTTCCTCTGTTCCGTTCCTGTGGTGCGGCTTTGTAGTTTACTGAAGTCGTGCTGGGACACCCGAGTGGATTCGTGTATGGGGTGCTCTGGATTGTGGGGCGCGCGTCGTTTTTTAATGCGGTTAGAGGCTTAAGAGTGTGCCTAATAGCCCGCAAAATATGGTAGTGAAGTATGCAGCCGAAAATGATAATCAAGCAGCAGAAAGAAAGATTGGAGTGAGCGAGAAGTGAGAAACTTGTGAGAGACTGGCAGAAAGCGGGGATAAATAACTCAGCTTCATGACAATCAGGAGGATGCACCATGCAACTTTCCTGATTCAGTGGATGGATGGACAAAGCCTGGACTTCCGTGACAACCAAAACCATCCTGTCGGAATTCAGAAAGGCCAGAATAATTCTAACTGGAACTGATGCTGAATCTGATGACAGCTACACAGAAGAGGAAGCGGCGCTCTGTTTACCTCCGGAGGTCGTGGAGTTGCTCAGAAGTGACACAGAGGATGAAGAATTGAATGGATTTAGTGATTTGGAGTGAGATGGAGAGTTTGGTAAACTTGTTCTGTTCTGTTGTTTATGTTATAGTTTATCTGAAGAACTGTTCATATGTGACGTTAACAGTCTGTTGTTCTCTCTTCTATTGTTTTTAATAGAACTTGACTTTCAACAGGAAATGTGAGTTCCTGGTCTCTGATTTTATAAAATAAATTTCTCCCAAAAAGTGTGACTTGTAGTCCGGTGCAACTTATGTTTTTTTCTGCGACTTATACTCCAGAGAGACATATAGTCCGAAAAATATGGTAGATTTAACCTTCTCCATGGATACAAACAAGCTGCTCCACCAGACCAAGTTACCTGTTAGATCTTTGGAGAGGCAAGCTTAAATACTTAAATTCCATACTGTTGAACATTTCAGACAAAGCAATAATAGTAAAAGGTTTTGCAGTGCACCTTTTAACTTTTAATTCATACAAAAATGGTTAAATACTGTGATAGCTGGACAGGGCTGGGTACCGAAACTCGATTCCAAGCAGCAACTGACCAACAAGTTTCGGTAAGTACTGGTACCGAAAAACTAACATTTGTTCAGTGTCAACTTTCGGGTCCTTGGCTTTAAATGCGAGCGTCAATGAGCCAATAAATACACCTCACTGATTTATTTAACAGCAGCGCAGATGCTCACGCATCACGATGCACTCTGAACAAACGTATGGCCCAACAACGTTTAACATAGGCCTATATGTGTCCAAACAAAGCAATGTGTTATTTTACTGGTAAAACAGAGCAGCTGAAGAAACAGAGTGAAACTTATATCCACTCCTAAACACATCATGTCTCCAGTGTGAGTTTTGTGTGTCTCAAAGTCAAAGTGTGTAATAATAAATCCACAGCCAGTCACGTAAAGTTGAAGCCAAATAAATAACATTAGCAAAACTCTGTCAACATCCTCCTCAGTCCTGGTAAAAGCATGATTCCTAAAGAACTGAGGTGTAGTAAATATATCCAGTGTGGAGCACGTGTGTGTAAAGATGCATCCAAACAAATCTGTGTAAAGTTCTCCATAATCCTCCGCTCAAGTAACCACGTCATAAAAGAGTAATGATATTTATCAAAACAATGAGTGCATGCTCCGTGCGCCGCATTTGCTATAACGTGCGTTGTACGAAGAAAACAAAAGTGAAACTTAAGCACGTGTGTGTCCATGTGAGGATCTGCTCTGCGCTCTGGTTCATTTGCATACGTGTTTGTTTTAACTAAACATATAATAGTCTACTCTGTTTTAAAATATGAATTAACATAGTTATAATTTAATTCAAGGATTGAAAAATATTTTATTAATAATATTGGTCATTAATTTGCATTTTAAAAAAATACAGGCACCGAAAAAGGAGCCAGTATTGAAAAGCAGGTATCGTTGAAGTGCTGGTATTGAAAAAAATCAAACGGTACCCAGCCCTATCCCTCTACTACTGCAGACCCTGTGTTGAAAGACAAGATGAAACAACAGTGAGATTACACTGACGTCAACTGGACGTGTGAATTTCCACAATTCACATTTGAATTACGTTTCTTCACTCTGAAATATAGGGGGCGCTACAGAGAAAATCAGGAAAAATTTAGAAAAAGCATCACAAGAAATTGGTACTGCATTTTCATCATTACAGTTTTTCTTAAAGGCTCTGTACCTGATTTTCCCCCATGTCTTGCCCCAGTACAGACTGACTGTACAAGCAGCTCTTGAGGTCAAAATAATAAGAAGATATCTGTATGCTGTCTCCATCTAATTAAATAGTGTTTTATTGTATGATAATTAAGTAGTGATTAGCATGCTAGTTGTTAGCTGTATCATGACGTAAACTCCGCTCTGGTCTCTGAAAGTTGTGAGATGCATTCATAAACTCATTGTGGTGAATAATTCAGATGCTCAGAATTAGGGATGGGCATGATTAGTCGATTAATCGATAATTGATCATTAAGAATTTCATCGATTACGTTAATTTTAATTGACAAACTGAATGTAGGTAGCTGTGCGTAGCGTGACCAAACGGGGGTCTGTACATGTGTCTCTCTGCATCAGAAGGAGCGAGACACAAACAGTCAGTCAGCCTGCAACGTACTGAAGTGCAAATGTGTATTTAACGATGACTTGTACAAGAAATTCCGCGCTTTCCGTTGCGTTCAGGACAAGTGTGAGTCCATGTGCACAGTGTACAAAGCAGCACATATGTTTCGGTGTCCAGTGGGAAAAAGTTTTGCCAGGTGAGAGTCGCGCAATGTCGATGACGAGGCCCCACCTCCCTCCCCCCGTACGGTGTCCTGGTTTTGACAAACGCAAATCTGGTCACACTAACCTGTATTCCACTGAGTCATGTCTTTTAATCCGACAGAAATTGAACCGCCTCAGCGACACAAGAGCTGTAGTTTTATCTTCGCTTAGTTTATGCAAATTAGTGATGCGGTTTTAAGTTTAGTTTCTGTGAGAGTTGCGCAAAACTGAATTAAACACATTATAATGTCAGACGGATTGATGTGGCTCTAGAGTGGTTACGGTTTATATGTCGTAAAGTTGAATTTATTTATACAGATTAGTAGTGCAGATAGTAATAATAATAATGATCATTTTAATATAAAAACATTAATGATTAATCGATAATCGATCGTTAAATCTTCCGACGATCGATTAAGAAAATTTCATCAAATGCCCATCCCTACTCAGAATGCATAAAGTGAAGAAGAACTTTGTATCACTGCAAACTGTTTACAATGAACTAATTCTGTTTTTTAAGGGTTACAATCAGGTACAGAGCCTTTAATTACATCGTCCATTGTAGCCAGGTCATACATTACCACTATTACACATCAAAATAAAATACTGTAGATAGGATACAGTCTAATAAAATAATTTAAAATAATATACCAAACAGAAATGTGCTGGTCTTCTCATTCACTCCCTGTTCTAATGCCGTCTTTGGCTCACTCACATCGAACTGCTCGATTCCTAGCAGTAATGCAGTACCCAAATACTTTATGTACCCAATTCGAAGTACCCAAACATGCTACTTCTTCGTCTTGGTTTCTGCCTTCTCTGTGGATAATTCAAAGGGGCTGTAACCAAAATGTGTCTTGCCCCAGTACAGACATATTGTAAAAGCAGCTCTTTGGGTCAAAATGAAACTGCTTTGTGTTGTCTGCATTGAATTATAAAGCTGTTAGCATGCTAGTTGTTCTTAGCGTTACCATGACAGCAAAACTTAGCTTTGAAATGAAGTATTTCCGTTTTTAATGTTTTTTAAGACAGTAAAAAGCAGGTACAGCCCCTTTGACTTCAACAACACCAACAGAGCGTGGCATTTTCCCATTAAAATATCAATAATATATTTCAAGTTATAAAAGTGAAATAAAAAATAACAAAGTGACAACATAAATAGAGCAGGCAAAAGTAAATATTTAGCTTTTTAAACAAGGACGCCTTCAGACCTTTTCATCTTAAAGTGGAACTAAACACTAAATCTACTTTTTTGTTAATAAACTGTTTATATGGCGTATGAATTTTGGGGCAAGTTGTGTCAGTTTTAGTGCAAACTCTGTCAATCTGCAGCTTTGTGTTCAAAATAAGGCTGTGCTACTAAGGTAAAGTACTACGTGACACTACATAAAACTGTCCAGATTACAGTCAAGTGTTTCTGATGACAAATACCTGGCTGCAGGGGCGGGGTTTGAAGTGTGGTTACTTCACACACTGCTCCTTATACCTCTGGACCATAGACTGTTAATTGACTAAAACGCCACATTCCAAACAGGAAGTGGGCATGGACAGACGTCTGCTCCATCGACTCTTGGTCTATTCACTTTATATTAAAACTTTCGCCTCTCTGTTCATGTTAATCAATGATCCTGGTGTTTTTATTTCACTATTTTGTCTGTAAATCAGGATATGATTTGTGTACAAAATAGTTTTTTTTTTTTTTTTGTTTTTTTTTTTATTTAGGTCTGATTGACAGTGTTCATGGAAGGGGCATTACATTCAACAGCCTCACTATTGATTGGCTCTCTGGTTGCCATGACACTTATGGTCAGAATTCCAAATATAACCCGCCAACCTCAATGAGCTTAATTTGGCTGAAACTTAAAGTTAAAAACTCCCCCCTTTAGTCCTCCAGACCCCGCCCCTCCTCCTCTCACGTCACTCTCCCCGTTAGTCCTCCAGACCCCGCCTCTCCTCATCCTCATCGCTCACTTTCCCCTTTATTCCTCCAGACCCCACCCTCCTTCTCCCCCCTCACTCTCCCCTTTAGTCCTCTAGACCCCACCCCTCCTCCTCATCCCTCACTGTCCCCTTTAGTCCTCCAGACCCCACCCTCCTCCTCATCCCTCACTTTCCCCTTTAGTCCTCCAGACCCCACCTCCTCCTCATCCCTCACTCTCCCCTTTAGTCCTCCAGACCCCGCCTCTCCTCCTCATCCCTCACTTTCCCGTTAGTCCTCCAGACCCCACCCCTCCTCCTCATCCCTCACTCTCCCCTTTAGTCCTCCAGACCCCGCCTCTCCTCCTCATCCCTCACTCTCCCCTTTAGTCCTCCAGACCCCGCCTCTCCTCCTCATCCCTCACTTTCCCGTTAGTCCTCCAGACCACGCCTCTCCTCATCCTCATCGCTCACTTTCCCCTTTATTCCTCCAGACCCCACCCTCCTTCTCCCCCCTCACTCTCCCCTTTAGTCCTGTAGACCTCACCCCTCCTCCTCATCCCTCACTCTCCCCTTTAGTCCTCCAGACCCTGCCCCTCCTTCTGATCCTTCACTCTCCCCTTTATTCCTCCAGACCCTGCCCCTCCTTCTGATCCTTCACTCACCCCTTTATTCCTCCAGACCCCACCCCTCCTCCTCATCCCTCACTCTCCCCTTTAGTCCTCTAGACCCTGTCCCTCCTCCTCATCCACCACCTTCCCCTTTAGTCCTTCAGATCCTGCACAGTTGAGCAGCTCTATTTGAACTTTAGTTGTGTGCAGAGTTTGATGTTTAGTCCCACTTTAAATGAAACATTTGAACCATTTTACACTTGGCTACATTCATTTTTTCGAGTCTTTTTCCTTCATTCACAAAACACACACTCCACCAAAAAGTGCATCAAGTTCCTTTTTTCTCTCTGTCTCTCTCCTCAGGCCGATTATCCTTCTTCTCGTCCGGCTCGGAAAACCTGCACCGCGTGGAGAGGGTCACCTGGGGCACCCGCTACGCCATCACGGTCTCCTTCACCTGTGACCCAGCCCACTCCATCGCCGACCCCTCGCTGCCAGCCCCGTGAGGCACCCGCGGGCGACACACCGGCCAGCGGCTACCACGCACCAGCCCTGGAACAGACAGAGACACGAAGACCACAAAGACCAGTCAGGAAGTTATTAAGAGGAACGGACCCTCTTTTTTGCAGAGGGAGTTTTTTTATTCCCATTTTCCATTACTGATGATCACTTTTTATAATTCTGATTGTTATGTGGCACAGTATTTATGTTCAGATGTTTTTCAGATGTATGTTGATAGGAAATTCTGTAAAGGTTGAACCTGATCATTAGGGCTGTGCCAAAAATCATAAAATCAATGAATCGCGATCTCGGTGATAAGGCATTTTATCGGCAGCTCTACAGCCAATCGTGCGGCAGAATGAGGACTTAAAGGGACAGTCCAGAATTTTTGACTTATTTCCTCGTGAGCCAGAATGTTGGAGACGTGTAGAGACACTTTTTGAAATATTCCATCCAGTCCTTATATTTGCTAGGTGCTAGGCTAGTGCATGTCAATGGCCATAGTTATCCTGACACCAAATACAGTCTTACCCACTCCACAAAACACCCAAATTAAATCTATTCATTTCTCTCCAGCAACTCTGTCAGGAATCAGAATACACTGGTTCGCAAAAATTCCGGAAATGAGGCACCAGACAATCAGCAAAGAGCCATACATTCTGTGTTGGCAACGATTCCCATGGTCGAGGATTTAAAGCCAGAACAGAGAGAATGTTTGGTGAATTTCATCAAGGGGAAAGACATTATTGCCCTTCTTCCTACATGTATTGGGAAAAACTTAATATACCAGTTAGTCCCGTTAGCTGCGCATTACATACATCACGACCAAATATCAGCGACTGGTTAAATGAAAAAAAGTACCCGCCTACTGTCGAGCGAAGAAATTCCAATGCTGTGAGGTCAGACGGTTTCTGCAAAGTAAAATGAGCTGATGAAGCAGGCTAGATGGAAATGTCTGTGTTGATAAAATAATGTTTGAAATAAAACTAACCTTGCATCGCATGAATCGTCACATGTTGAGGGACTATTTTCTCAGCAGTGGTGGAATTTTACTTTGCCCTTAAGATAAGTGCTAGGTGATCAGTCCGCTGCTGCCGAGCTATCTATCAGGAAGTACAACTCCCTGCTGCGGCTCAGACAGAAATCCTTCAAATGCAAGGTTGATTTTACTTCTAAAATTCTTCTGTCGACACAAACATTCACATCAACAGTCTGGCGTAATACCGTATTTTCTGACCTTATTAGGAGCTCTGGATTATAAGGCGCACTGTCACATGATCTATTTTTGAACTTTTTTCACAAATAAACCGCACCGGACTTTAAAGGAAACACAACAGTTGGATGTGTCAGTGGGACTTTGTTTGTGGCGTTCACGGTGACTCTGGGCTTTGTTCAGTTGTGGCGTGTAGGGAGGGGCTGTCTGGGACCAACGGATTGTCGGCGTGTTCGCAGTGACTCAGTTGTTCAGTTGTGTCTAGAAGTGGCACATTGCACTCGCTTTTTTCGGTTCGTTCCTCCGTTCCGTTCCTCGTCGTCGTGGAGTGATGAGTGTGTCTGTGGGTGTTTTTCGCTGTGCGGTTGCTGTCTGCTCCGTGTGTGTTTGCGTGTTTTGCGGGTGATGCAGCTTTGTAGTTTACTGAAGTCGTGCTGGGACACCTGAGTGGATTCGTGTATAGGGTGCTCTGGATTGTGGGGCGCGCAGTTGTTTTTTGATGGGGCTTAAGAGCGCGTCCAATAGCCCGGAAAATACGGTAATAGATTTTCTTCGGGTGTTTTGTGGAGTGGGTAAGACTGTTTTTAGTGTCAGGATAACTATGGCCATTGACATGCACTAGTCTAGCACCAGTGACCTCTGCAAACACAAGGACTGGATGGAATATTTCAAAAAGTAACTCCACACGTCTCCAACACTCTGGCTCACTAGGAAATTAGGTCCTACGTCCAAAATTACAAACTGTCCCTTTAACGTCACAGTGCGTCTGTTTCCTCAGGAGTCCTCATGTTTCACAAATTTGGACTCAAATTTGCTTAAATTTACTAAAATTCCAGTGTCTCCTTCTCTCTGTGTCTGTGTTCGGCGCTGTCGGCCCCGCTCACCCTTTCTGGTTCAGTTCCTCACCTTTTCTCCTCGTTCTCTCTGATCATTGTAATCCAAGTTACGGAAAGTTAATGACGTCCATTGTTTGTTTTTTTTTATTTCAATTAAGAATGAAAAACAATAAAATGGGAAAACAGTTTGTTATTTCATTTTCCGTTTTAGTGTCAAACAAAAAAACAGATTTCGACCTCTATTTTCCAATATTTAATTAAAAGTTTATTTCAAAACTGTCTCGGTGCCTATTTTAATTTTGATATTTTTTTCTCTCTGGTTTATTTGTCTTTGGAAATTCTGCTGCAGTGTCAACCATGGATCCATAATAAAAACTATTATAGATTATATTTCGGCAGTATCAGATGAACAAAGGAGAGTTTATCGCTTCTTGTTTCTCGTTGTGGAGTTCAACAATGACTTTCTAAGACACGAAAGTAAACGTGTCGCTGTAAAAGAAGACGACACATTCGTCTACGAAACTGCAACCATTTTTCAGGTAAATCCTTCTAGCAGCAGAACTTCTGGGACAAATAAACCAGAGAGAATAAACTATCCAAATTAAAATAGGCACCGGGATAGTTTTTTCATTAGTGTTATTTGAACTAAGCTTCAAAATAAATATTGTAAATAGAGGTTGAAACCTGTTTTGTTTTGGGGTTTTTTTTTACACTAAAGCGAAATAGTGAAGTAACAAATGTTTTCCCATTTTATTGTTTTTCATTCTTAATTCAAATTCAAAAGAACAAATGGTACACGGACCATTTTCTCACCATTTATGACTAAAACTTAAGTCCTGATTTAGTGCACTGACATTGCTCACGTTTCTGTTGATAGCGGTGGCTTTTGCTTATGCTTTTAGGTTTAATATTTTGTATACAAACTTTAAATGTGGATTTTTCAGACATTATTGGTTCTATTAACACAAAATGAAAACTGTAATGATCCTGACAATATCAATTTTCAATGAGATGGAAGAAGATTGAACCAAAAATCAAGATCGATCAATATGGGAAAAATAAATTGTGATTCTTTTTTCCTTATATTGCCCAGCCCTACTGATCATGTAAATTAGTGACTCAACCCATTGTCCTAATACATTTAAAGGTCCTATAGTATGCAATTTAACTCTAATGTTGTCAAAAACAGACCAGGAGTTGTGTTTTGTTTCAGTCACATGCTTCAGTAACACTGCATCATTAGTTTGTCTACATCAGGAGTCTCCAACCTGTAGCTTGGGAACTATCAGTAGCTCTCTGCCCCTTTCCAAGTAGCTCGCCAAAGGATTTTAGAATTTTACTTATTGTGCTGGATTGATTAAATGTAGAGTGACCAGACATCCTAGTTTACCCAGGACAGTTCCAGTTTTGAGCCGTGTCCCCTGTCCCAGCAGATTTATCGAAAACCACTGATTTGTTCAAGTTTTGTTTTCAAGTTTTCAAGAAATGTCCCTGGTGTTCCTATTTTTGACCAAGTTAATCCCTGCCAACAGTAAAGAGAGGCATAAATTGTCACTTGTTTAGGTAAAATACAGAAAAGCTGCTTAAAATGACCAAAACCAAAGAAAATGTGACTGTATTGACTCATGTTAGTTGGGCCGAGTGCAGAACAATTCTTCTTAATTACACACTTGACTCACAATTCACGAGGATGTCCTGAGCTGGAGTTTTTGATTTTGAAAATCTGGTCATCCTAATTAAATGCCCTTTACCACTGTAAATGTATAATCTTGATGCATAACTTTTACACTAGTGAATGTTGAATGAATTAATCTAATTGTACCCTTCTAAGGCTCACCGTGGCCCTTAATTTCTTGTGACCCCTAAAACTAGTAACTCTCTGGCATTTTCGTTTTGTAAAAGTAGCTCACTAGACGAAAAAGGTTGGAGACCCCTGGTTTACATCTCCAAAGCTCAAAATGCTCTGTTCCATCTTGTGATGTTATGAAGCAGTAGTTTTCAGTTAAGAGCTTCTTTAACCTTGGTTCAGTACAGATTATAAATTCCAGGGCTGAAATGATCCAAATGAATCTAGTGAAGGTGTATGGAGGTTAAAAACACAATGGAGCACTTCCTGTATTACCACATGACATCACAAGGTCGAACAGTGTTTTTTTCTGTTTGAGAGAAGAACTCGGTCTCAATTTGCAGACAAAACAAAACTCCAGGTCTGTTTGTGATGAGGAAACATTATAACAAATCAGAAAATAGCACAATATGGGCCCTTTAATATTCATTCCACAAAATCTACGGACAAATAGAAACATTTACAGGACCCCATGTTGACCAGAGGAATCTGAAGTCATGACATACAAAGAATCAGAATTTTTTTGAGGGGGCCATATAAAGCTACCATTTGTAAATAGACTGGCTGACCCTCCCCTTTTGCATTCTCACATATCACCACTAGAGGCTGTCCATGTTAATGCTGTTTGAAAGTGTGCCAGCTTTAGTGTGACAGAAGAAAACCACAGAGCACAGGTGACGGAAGGTACAGGTTTCACATTTGATATTTAGTGGTGGAAAAAAAATAAATAAATAAATAAACTTACATGTGATGGTAGCTTTAAAGCAGCACTATGCAAATGTTTAAAATGTATCTTGATCTTAACTGTTACTTTTCTGGTGCAGGGGTCCGTGTTATTGATTTGCCTGGAATGTTGACCAGTATGACATTAGTCTTTCGTGATATTTTTGTGACCTATAAACTAGAAGTCGACCAATATGTATTTTTTCATGACTGATGCCTATTGTTACGAACCCAGAGCAGCTGATACGGATGGATATAGATGATTTTGCCCAAATTATATCATTTGACGTTACAATAAACTCATCCACAGCCATGTTTTACTACAAATTCAATCCAATCCACTTTATTTCTATAGCACATTTCATAAAGAGTTTCCAAAGTGCAGCACAAATATATAATAATAACATCAATAATAATGTAAGGATAAAATAAACACTCAGATTGAATAATACTAGTCTTAAAACAATAAAACAAGCAAAATAAAATCAGAGCAAAACCATAGAATAGCAATAAATAAGTAAAACCAATAAAATAAAGTACACAAAGGACCACACGACTCATCCGGTGTTAAAAGCCAGAGAGTAAAATTAGGTCTTAAGATGAGACTTAAAACACTCCAGTGGGGGTGTGGAGGACAAAGTGGATAAGAGCTGTACAGCCACATTTTGTGCAGTGTCCTGTTTGTGGTCAAGTGTTCAAATGAGGTTTTATGCATGTGCAGTATTTTAGGCAGCTGTCTGACCCAAACAAGACATCGGCCTGTGCTACAGATTTACGCCTGGTAGTGCAAAGTGCAAATATCAGCTCTCTATCTAAACTAAACACACCCATTATGAAATAAAAAACACAGACTGTATCTTGCTGAGTTTCAGATGACATCACAACATTCTATAGGTCAATATAATTTAATACAGATGGGGGCAGATAAAATGAATACTAATTAACTGCAGATTTTTGTTGTAATACAGCATAGTCTTGAGCAGACCTGGGCATTGTCCAGCTCCCGGACCCCATACAGCCTCTGACCATCCTGTTTAAACTCATTTGGAATTAGAAAATAAATATATTTTATAATTTGACCTCCTGCATGGACTAAAGCTGCATTACTTTTATTTTAGAGGTGTTGTTTTAATGACATTTTTTGTAAGGTAGTCTCACTTTTTTATTGCTTAGTCATAACATCAGGGTTCCCATGGTCATGGAATTCCAGGCCTGGAAAATTCATAGAATTTTGTAAATTAAATGAAAGTTTTGGAAAAGTCATGGAATTTTAGTATCTCATTCACGCACCTACAGCCTTCTGTTAAATTCTCATTAGACTATTCAGATTATTTTTGAACATTTGCACCTTTTGTTTAAAAGAGACGACAATAAATGCACTCACAGTATTTTAAATGTTCAAAAACTATAATCTCAAACCATAAGGTGAGTGGAAAAGGTTAACATTTTATATTTAGCTCTAAAGGTCTGATCAATTCTACACATGTAGGAGCTGTAAAGTCATGGAAAATTCACGTTAGGTCATGAAAAATTCATGGAAGATTTTGGAAATTTTGTCAGTAAAAAAGAGTGGGAACCCTGTAACACAGGGTTGTCCAAACTTTTTTCGTCAAGGGCCACATATCTAAACACAGACGAAGCAGAGGGCTGATCGAGGCGAGTCAATAATAGAAATGACCAGGGTCCATATTTCCAAATCAGGCTCTTTCTTTCCCTGAGGTCACTCCCACGGGAGTTAGCAACAGGTTTGATTGACAGCGTTGCTAAGCGCCCGTTCCCTGCCAAACCAGCCGAAAAGAGCCGTTACATTTATCATATTTTTCAGAATATAGGGTGCATTGGATGATAAGGCGCATATCAGTAATGTTGAATTCTCTCGTCCAGGTGCACTGGATTATAAGGCGCATTAAGTGAAACGGACGACACTTGAGACTGATCCTTAGCCCAGGTGTCCACAATCCATTAGCAGATCGTGACATATTTTGCCCAGTGTTGTCTCCCTGTCTTGGTGAATGTGGATTATGAATGTGAATGTGGGTGGATCATTTAAGTTTTTTTTGTTTTTTGTTTTATTTCCTATATACATTGAGTAATAATGTGTTTAATGCAGCTTTGTGCACATTTGTTTACGTTTACAGAAACGAAACTTAAAACCACATGGCTCATTTACATAAACTATAAGTGCTGAAAAAAAACTGCTCACTCCTTGTGTGCTGATACGGTTCAGCTTCTGTCGGACTTCACGAGGCTCCTGACTACAGTAGCCGTAATGCTCTTGACAATCCATCAAGCGGTGCGGCTTTGTAGTTTACCAAAGTTGTACTAAAACATTTTGACAGATTTTTGAGCGCCGTGTACCACATAAAATCTGTTCGAAGTCAGTAAACACAACCAGAATTAATACATAAGGCGCACTGGATTATAAGACGCACTGTGGATTTTAGAGAAAATGAAAGGATTTGAAGTGCGCCTTATAGTCCCCGTCCACAATATGTATGTACGTTTTTGAGTTGTTTGCGTTGTGGATGCAGTGTTCGTTCACACTAATCCCATTGAAAACGGTTCCAGGGACGGAACGATCTGGTGCTTCCAGCTCCCACAAATTCATCTGATCCGGCACTGTGTGGACACCTGAAAACGCTGATGTAGGTCTATGCACCACGAAATAATTCATCGCCAAAACGCTAAGAGGCTAGAATATATGTCCATTCATGTATACGGCCTGTGTGTACGACCTGCAGACGTATAATCTCTAAAAAGTTTGACATGAATCATCTCAAACACGACAGAAGCACAGAACAGACTCACCATCAGCAGAACACCCCTCTGTCACAGAAAGAACACTCATATTCCACTGAGTCGTGTCCTTTAGTCCGACAGAAGCTGAACCGAATCAGCGCTCAGTTTATGCAAACTAGCCAGGCGGTTTTAAGTTTCGTTTCTGTAAAACGTAAACACATATTCTCAAAGTTGTGTGGATAGGGAAGACTTGCGGAAACAGAAACGAGATGTGTGGACGCAGATCGTTTCCGATACAGTGATACTCGGATTTGTTTCAGTGTAAACGGTGTAATAGTCTGAAAAATACAGTAATAGTCTCGCTCTTGGCTCTTTGGTTACTATGACACTAACGGTCGGAATTCCAAATGTGAAACTCTGCTCCAGATTCACCCCTATAACAGTCAGAAACAATGAGCTTCATTTGACTGGAGTTGAACGCTACAGGTGACAGACTCTTTTAGTCCACTTTTTAATTCACTCTATAATAAAAACTAAACCTAAAAGTTGTACTCTGCATTCCAGGCAAAAATAAAAACAACTTTCCATTATAGAGCCTTTTAAGAAAAACTGTGCTCAGTGTGTGCCAAGTTTTCTACCAATTATCAAATTAAAAACGTTTGCCAAATGTGTATTACTGTTCATAAAAGTTGAGTTTGATGATACAAAATAAAACCCGCTGTGTGGAATCAATACAAATGACTGTACACTGTTTTTGAATCACTCAAAGAGCGCAGACTGTGGGTGCAGATACTTCCTGATCGCACAATATATCAGAAAGGTTGTGTTCTGAAATAAATTTTGTGAAAATGAGCAACCAAATTACTCCACCATTAGAAAAACTTTTAGTACGTTTTGAATGTTTGATCATTTCCTTGTACTTTTCTTTTTTATGCTTTAGAAATACAAACTAAGTCAGTGTAAAACCTCTTTTACACGTGTCTTGCCTAAGGTGAACACATAATCAAAATTCAAAACTGGGACACACTCGGGTTTGGATGTTTGGTTTGAATAAAAGTGTGAAAAGAGCGTGGAACATTGTGCATCCTCGTGTCAGTCATAATCTGAGGGGCTTCTGACGCTGCATTTTTGTGCTTTATAGACATTCGCAAACTCAGTTTTCTGCGTTTTAGTGAAATGAATGACAATTTATGCTCCTCTTTACTGTTGACAGGGATCAAATTAGTTAAAATTGGTATAGTCCTGTTTTAGTCCTGGTTTAGTCTTCGTTTAATCCTGGTTTAGTCTTAGTTTAGTCCTGTTTATTCCTGGTTTAGACCTGATATAGTCCTAGTTTAGTCTTCATTTAGTCCAGGATTAGTCCTGTTTTAGTCCTGTTTTAGTCCTGGTTTGGACCTGATGTGGTCCTGGTTTAGTTTTAGTTTAGTCCTGGTTTAGTCTTACTTTAGTCCTGGGTTAGACCTGATGTAGTTCTGGTTTAGTCTTCATTTAGTCCTGGTGTAGACCTGGTTTAGACCTGGTTTAGACCTGATGTTGTCCTGGCTTAGTCTTAGTTTAGTCCTGGTTTGGTCTTAGTTTAGTCCTGGTTTAGACCTGATGTAGTCCAGGCTTAGTCTTAGTTTAGTCTTGGTTTAGTTTTAGTTTAGTTCTGGTGTAGACCTGGTTTAGACCTGATGTTGTCCTGGTTTAATTTTAGTTTAGTCCTGGTTTAGACCTGATGTAGTCCTGGTTTAGTCTTAGTTTAGTCCTGGTTTGGTCTTAGTTTAGTCTTGGTTTACACCTGGTTTAGACCTGATGTTGTCCTGGTTTAATTTTAGTTTAGTCCTGGTTTAGTGCTGTTTTATTGTCCTGGTTTAGACCTGATGTAGTCCTGGTTTAGTCTTAGTTTAGTCCTGGTTTGGTCTTAGTTTAGTCTTGGTTTAGACCTGATGTAGACCTGGTTTAGTCTTAGTTTAGTCTTGGTTTAGACCTGATGTAGTCCTGGTTTAGTCTTAGTTTAGTCCTGGTTTGGTCTTAGTTTAGTCTTGGTTTAGACCTGGTTTAGACCTGATGTAGTCCTGGTTTAGTCTTAGTTTAGTCTTGGTTTAGACCTGATGTAGTCCTGGTTTAGTCTTAGTTTAGTCCTGGTTTGGTCTTAGTTTAGTCTTGGTTTAGACCTGATGTAGACCTGGTTTCGTCTTAGTTTAGTCCTGGTTTAGTCTTAGTTTAGTCCTGGTTTGGTCTTAGTTTAGTCTTGGTTTAGACCTGGTTTAGACCTGATGTAGTCCTGGTTTAGTCTTAGTTTAGTCCTGGTTTAGTCTTAGTTTAGTCCTGGTTTGGTCTTAGCTTAGTCTTGGTTTAGACCTGGTTTAGACCTGATGTAGTCCTGGTTTAGTCTTAGTTTAGTCTTGGTTTAGACCTGATGTAGTCCTGGTTTAGTCTTAGTTTAGTCCTGGTTTGGTCTTAGTTTAGTCTTGGTTTAGACCTGGTTTAGACCTGATGTAGTCCTGGTTTAGTCTTAGTTTAGTCCTGGTTTGGTCTTAGTTTAATCTTGGTTTAGACCTGGTTTAGTCCTGGTTTAGTCTTAGTTTAGTCTTGGTTTAGACCTGATGTAGTCCTGGTTTGGTCTTAGTTTAGTCTTGGTTTAAACCTGGTGTAGTCCTGGTTTGGTCTTAGTTTAGTCTTGGTTTAGACCTGGTTTAGACCTGATTTAGTCCTGGTTTAGTCTTAGTTTAGTCTTGGTTTAGACCTGATGTAGTCCTGGTTTAGTCTTAGTTTAGTCCTGATTTGGTCTTAGTTTAGTCTTAGTTTAGACCTGGTTTAGACCTGATGTAGTCCTGGTTTAGTCTTAGTTTAGTCTTGGTTTAGACCTGATGTAGTCCTAGTTTAGTCTTAGTTTAGTCTTGGTTTAGACCTGATGTAGTCCTGGTTTAGTCTTAGTTTAGTCCTGATTTGGTCTTAGTTTAGTCTTAGTTTAGACCTGGTTTAGACCTGATGTAGTCCTGGTTTAGTCTTAGTTTAGTCTTGGTTTAGACCTGATGTAGTCCTGGTTTAGTCTTAGTTTAGTCCTGGTTTGGTCTTAGTTTAGTCTTAGTTTAGTCTTGGTTTAGACCTGATGTAGTCCTGGTTTAGTCTTAGTTTAGTCCTGGTTTGGTCTTAGTTTAGTCTTAGTTTAGACCTGGTTTAGACCTGATGTAGTCCTAGTTTAGTCTTAGTTTAGTCTTGGTTTAGACCTGATTTGTCAAAAATAGAGACATCTGGGACATTTCTTGTATAAAACCGGGACAAATCTGTGGTTTTGGTTAAATCTGCTGGGACAGGAGACACAGGACTCAAAACTGGGACTGTCCCGGGTAAACGGGGGCATCTGGTCAGTACAGATTTATTGCATAAGCAGCTCTTGAGGTCAGTTATTCTCATCATAAAGCGTGTTATGGTCCAGTATAAGGTAAGTCCGGAATAACTTGTTAAGAAATCTGGAGCAGTTCCTTTAAATGTTCTATATTACACTAAATTGATTTCCGTGAGATTTAAGTCACGTTTGAAAGTTGTTGCGTCGTCCAAAACATACCTGGAGTTGTGTTTTGTTTCATTCACACATCAGAAACAGCATTATAACATGCCAGATCATAATTGTTGGAAATTGTTGCAGCATTAAAACTGAGCAACACATTACGGTTTGTTGTTTCTTTTTGTGCAGACTTAATCGTTCCAGCAGGGAAATTGTCTTCATCTTTTAACAACACTGCAATCATAAGCGTCTGGAACAGTGGGTGATCAGAAAACAGCACCTAGGGACTCCTCTTTTCAAGCTCCATTTACAGTCAGGAGTACTTAGCTGGAGTTTTATGGTGTTCTTTGTGTGTACACTGATGAGGGAAACTAGAGGATAAACGCCCAGATAAATGTCCAAGTGGTTTTGAGACAGGCCAAAATTCAGGGGTGGAAAGTAGCTACCGTATTTTTCAGACTGTACGTTGTACTTTTTTCATGGTTTGGGTGTGACTTATATATTAAAATGTTCACACTGACAGGGGTGAGAGGCTCTAGTCTTGTGTGTCAGTATCTGCTGCTCCTGTTCCTCCTGTACCACTGTCACTTGGCTCTACTGCACATGTCTCCTGCAGAAAGAGCCTCTGTCCTGTCTGTATCATGTCAGTCGATCGCACCATTACTTCTGCACCACTGAACATTTAACATTTATAAAGACGACTGAGAAGACTGAACACAAATGCCCCCAAAAAGAAAATCTGATTTTGCAGATTACAAGCTGCAAGTCGTGAAATCTGCAGCCGAAAACGGGAATCGAGCAGCGGAAAGAAAGTTTGGAGTGAGAGAGAAACTTGTGACACCAGGAGGATGAAACATGAAACTTTCCTGAAGTCACTGGATGGATGGACAAAGCCTGGACTTCAGTGACACTGAAACCATCCTGTCGGGATTCAGAAAGGCCAGAGTAATTCTAACTGGAACTGATGCTGAGTCTGACGACAGCGACACAGAAGAGGAAGCAGCGCTCTGTTTACCTCTGGAGGTCGTGGAGTTGCTCAGAAGTGAAACCGAGGTGATTTGGAGTGAGATGGAGAGTTTGGTAAACTTGTTCTGTTCTGTTGTTTATGTTATAGTTTATCTGAAGAACTGTTCATATGTGACGTTAACAGTCTGTTGTTCTCTCTTCTACTGTTATTACTAGAACTTGACTTTCAACAGGAAATGTCAGTTCCTGGTCTCTGATTTTATAAAATAAATGTCCCCCATTAAGTGTGACTTATATCTGTTTTTTTCTTCTTCATTATGCATTTTTTTGGCTGGTGCGACTATTCTGGAGCAACTTATAGTCCGAAAAATAAGATAATTACTAATACTGAGTTACTGTAATGAGCTCGGCAGCCTCACTGTAAGCGTGGACTGTGAGCTGTGGGTGGATGTCATGGATACACATGTTAAAAAGTACACAAATCAAAATAATAGTTCAGCTGAGGAGACTTCTGTGTTTAGAAAGACAGATGTTTGTGAGAGAAATTAAAACAAAGCCACAAACTGAAGTATTCTACATATAAAAATAATTGGGTAGTCTTTATTTTAATAATTAATTAGAATTTTAATCAGTTGTTTGTTTTATGTTTAACGATTTTAATAAAAGTGACTGTTAGGTTAGTGCAGGTGCTCATTACGTCAATCGCGATCTACCAGTCGATCGCCAAGGTCGTGTGGGGAGATCGCCGTGTCTCGTCTCGGACTCGTGTTTGGACTCGGTCTTGTCTCTCACTCAAGGTCTGACACTCAACAAGTGTGATCATATTTCTGCTGCTGTTGGACTCTACGGCACATCACAAACACACACGCTCCCTATGCACGGCTCGTCTGCAACAGCGTGTGCCCTCGTGTACCAGCGTGCACCACAGAACAGGTTCAACTTCCTAAACATCCTACCTGTCCATCTGCCTCACGTCAGCACGCCGCCCCTCGCCTTTTCACGCTCTCGCTCCTTCCTGCGTACAGTGAACACAAGCCCCTCCCACAGTGCGGCTGATTAGAAGAACAAGACCAAACGTGAAGCAAAAACCAGTCTAAATTTGTGTTCCAGTGTTGGCACAAAGCAGGTCTACAGCATAGAGCGGATCTACAGAACAGACCTACTGCCACATTTGGCTGAAGTTGAAGTAACAAAAGTGCACAAATGCATCTGTGTTTGTCACGATGTGCGTTTGGTTTGGTAAACGTGCAGAGGCTGGTAAATATCACTGCAAAACCAGAAAAGAATGAAACTCCAGTTTGGAACTTTAAAAAACAGGTTTAAAAATCTTACCTACTTCCTTCACTTTTTTCACAGTTTTGAGTAAAGTGCCAGAGGAAGTTCTCTTTAGGGGCACAGAGTGTTTCAGTGCAGTTTGCTTGACTTTGTATTAGGTAGATCTTTATGACTTGGTCATTTTGTAAGTAGCTCACATGCTGAAAAAGTGTGAGCAGCCCTGGGTTAGAGACACAGTGAGCAGAAAAGAGGGAGCCACTGTCCGTGTGAATGTTCATGTATGTTAGCGTGCTTGTCACTGTACTTATAATTGTAAGTGATAGACGTTACTGAGTACTGTTGATCCAGTTGTCGTAATCCATGGCTCCATTCGAAAATGGGGAAACAAATTTGTCTTTCCTTCTCTTTTCTTCCTCTAAGAGGTGCATCATGAGGTCAACCATGAGGATCAAGGAGTTGCCGTTCAGTCAAATCTACAGCTCCCAGAAAACGGACTACAACAAGAACACCACCTGCCCTGAGTCTTATGAGGATGTGAGCAAAATGACTCTGGTTAAATAAAAAACTGCGTGTACCATCTGCACAGAACAGACTCTCCATCAGCAGCAACACATCCCTCTGTCACAGAAAGAACACTCATATTCCACTGACTTCTGTCCTTTAATCCAACAGAAGCTGAACCACATCAGGACACAAAGAAAGAGCTTTTTCCAGTGCTTATAGTTTATGCAAATGAGCCATCTGGTTTTAAGTTTAGTTTCTGTAAAACTTCAAAATGTGCACAAAGCTGAATTAAACACATTATAATATCAAAGGGGCTGGTGCAGCTTTATAGTGGTTATGGTTTATATGTTATAAAGTTGAATTTATTTATGCAGAAGATTTGAATTCAGAATCTGCTGCAGTGTAACTTGTACAATAGTGTTTGGAAACGTTGGCTTTGATCTGCATATTGGATTGTGGGACACCTCAGAGCTCCTTACCCCTGGTTAGGAGGCTCCCGAGCTTCCTACGCTAAAGGAGCTATGAAAGGAAGCATAATGTCTCCTTTCCTTACTCTTTCCAAGCTTCACTGATCATAGCACCTGATGTAGTTCTGGTTTAGACCTTATTTAGTCCTGGTTTAGACCTGATGCAGTCCTGGTTTAGTCTTAGTTTAGTCCTGGTTTAGTCTTAGTTTAGTCCTGGTTTAGACTTAGTTTAGTCCTGGTTTAGTCTTAGTTTAGTCCTGGTTTAGTCTTAGTTTAGTCCTGATTTAGACCTGATGCAGTCCTGGTTTAGTCTTAGTTTAGTCCTGGTTTAGTCTTAGTTTAGTCCTGATTTAGACCTGATGCAGTCCTGGTTTAGTCTTAGTTTAGTCCTGGTTTTGTCTTAGTTTAGTCCTGGTTTAGACCTGATGTAGTTCTGGTTTAGACCTAATGTAGCCCTGGTTTAGTCTTAGTTTAGTCCTGGTTTAGACTTGATTTAATCCTGGTTTAGTCTTAGTTTAGTCCTGGTTTAGACTTTGTTTAGTCCAGATTTAGACCTGGTGTAGTCCTGGTTTAGTCTTAGTTTAGTACTGGTTTTGTCTTAGTTTAGCCTAGTTTAAACCTTATATAGTCCTGGTTTAGACCTTATTTAGTCCTGGTTTAGTCTTAGTTTAGTCCTGGTTTAGACTTTGTTTAGTCCTGGTTTAGTCTTAGTTTAGTCCTGGTTTAGTCTTAGTTTAGTCCTGATTTAGACCTGGTGTAGTCCTGGTTTAGTCTTAGTTTAGTCCTGATTTAGACCTGGTGTAGTCCTGGTTTAGTCTTAGTTTAGTACTGGTTTTGTCTTAGTTTAGCCTAGTTTAAACCTTATATAGTCCTGGTTTAGACCTTATTTAATCCTGGTTTAGTCTTAGTTTAGTCCTGGTTTAGACCTGATTTAGTCCTGGTTTAGACCTGATTTAGTCCTGGTTTAGTCTTAGTTTAGTCCTGGTTTAGACCTGAATGTAGTCCTGGTTTAGTCTTAGTTTAGTCTTGGTTTAGATCAAATTGGTCAAAAATAAGGACACCGTGGACATTTCTTGTATAAAACCGGGACAAATCACTGGTTTTGGATAAATCTGCTGGGACAGGGGACACAGGACTCAAAACTGGGACTGTCCTGAGTAAATGGGGACTTCTGATCACGTCTGATCACGTCTGGTCATCTGCACAATGGATTATGGGATACCTCATCGCTCCTTTAGCATAGAACTGGCATAACAGCATTGCATTTTCTGACTGGCCAGAGCTCAGAGAATACACAGATTAAGTTTTTACTAAAATGGTTGAGTGTGGTTAGAGTGAATGAATAATGCAAAGAAGCCACTTTGAGCATCTAGAAAATCACTATATAAAATGTAATGCACTTATTTTCAAGACGCCATATTGCAGATAAACCCACATTTTCACCGCCATACACTCGGTTTTTTTTTTGCACTTACTTTGTTTTCCAATTTTATTTTCTTAACCATCATGGCAGCAAATTGCCAATTAAGAAAATCAAACTGGAGAACAGAGTAAGTAGAGAGCAGTGGGTGTGTAGAGGTGGAAGTGAAAACAAGAGTTGATTGACAGTATGGAGTCTTGAAGCTAAGTGATTAAAGATTGCTCACATATGCAGAGAGTAAATAAGACGGGAAACAGCTAGAACATGGTTAAAAGAAACTCTGAAAAGTGGATTTTGCTGGACAGGTCTGTGTTCTATACAAATGTATTTATGATGGTGTAGCCGTAAACTTACTGTTTATCCACTCTCTCTAATCTAAATCCGTGTCGAGATTGTGTGGTATTATTACAGCAGACTCCCGTGCCTCGCCTCATTGATCCTCTGCTATCATCACGTTGAGAAGACCGGCCGCCTCTATAATTTTCCGCACAGCTGCTCCCAACAAATCAAGCGCTCCTTTCTCATTTCACTTTTATAGATCTGCTCTGCATTATGTATTGAGTATATGCTAAACTAACAGATTGGGAGCTAATGTGTCTAGGTTTCTGTCGTGCTTCTGGGGTTTTTGAGGCCAAATAAATCAAATTTAAAAGTGAGATACCTCAGAGAAATGACCACGCAAAATGTTTGTGTCACCGATGTAACACTCACATGTGTAACGCTTATAAAACCTGAGAGTTTAATTCATAAACTGGATCTGCTTTTCCCCACCCACCGCTTAAAGGGCCCGTCTCATGCAAAATCAACTTTTCAGAGCTTTCTACCTTCTAAGAGTGATGTGTGGGCCTTGCATATGTCACCCAAGTGGTTTGTAGATTGTTTCGGCGTTTTTTTAACAAATTGCAGTATATTTCTGCCACCTTCCCATGTGACAACGAACTAAAGCTGCTACAACGATGACGCGGCAGATAAACTGAAAATTGTTATATATCAAATCTGTATTAGAGCTGTTCTTTGTGTTATTAGGAATTTTTCTAAAACACGTCAGATCAAATTGGAATTTTCAGACATTTATCATGTGGAGCAAATAACTCCGCATTACAAATGAAGACAGATTTATTCATGGGCACTGTTGGGCAAGTTACTTCAAAACTATAATGTTTTATTTATGACTTGTTACTGTCATTTCAAAGTAATTTGTTACATTACAATATTACTGTACTTAAAATGTAAGACATTACACGACTATTACAGCACTTTAAGTTACTCTCAACAAAATAACTGTCGCTGATTGTCAAGAGTTAAGACGCTCAACTTTTGCGCCGTATACGGACTGAACCAGAACTAAACCAGGACTGAATCCGAGCTGAACCAGGACTGAACCAGGTTTAAACCAGGACTGAACCAGGACAAAACTAGGGCTAAACCAGAGCTGAACCAGGACTGAACCTGGACTGAACTAGGTTTAAACTAGGACTAATCTTGGTCTAGGACTTGGAATCTAGGAGCGCCCCTGAGAGAACCCTGAGCCCGTGGAGAAGGTTGTCCGCAAAGCACGATCAGGCGTTGACTGCGCTTCACCCCGTGGAGCGCCGAGTTCTGCACCGGTCCTTTCGCCCGCGGTCACCCGATGGTCTCCACAGGCGCACTACCAAGCCCGTCCTGACACTCGGAACCATAACGATGGAATTTCACCGCTGCTGATATCGCGGTGATTTTAGCGAATTTGTATGAAGAAAAACGAAAAACCCAACACTTCAGCCCAGGTTAAAAATGCACTGTAACGTGTGCGACTGACATTTGTACCAAGTAAAATATAAATTTTTTTCCCTGTAATGCCGAACATTACTGCGTTACAGCAAAAAGCAACGCATTACAGTAATTTGTTACTTTTATAACGCGTAACAACACTGTTCAATCAAAATCATCTTCAGTCCAGGCCTATGTTTCAAATGGATGACTCATTTATCTTTTACAGAAGCATTTTTGTGAGACATTATGGACAATATTATGAAAAGTAAATTATGAGATTTTATATGAAAACAATGTATGACTCTATCTACACTGTTATGTTATTTTTGTGATACTTTTACTGCTGTTTCCTAAATGTTCTGAACAAAAACACATATAAAAAAAAAAAAAAAAGTATAAAAAACATTGCATTATTGTCCATCTAAACCACTACTATTGGATTTCGTAAAGGTCTAAAGATCACGAGAAGGTCACTGTATAAAAAACTCCCAGTATTTGCAATATGACCCTGCAGACCTTCATGAATGTATGCATGAGTGACATTTGTACACACAATTCTCCAAAAACACTAGAGACATTCCATCCGAGCTAGTTCATGTCAAACACCAACCAGGAAAACAACATGAATAAAGTGTCCGCGAATGTCACAAATGCTTATCTTCAATGCACACTTTTGGAAACACAACTTGATACGTTTTTAGATTATCTGAAAAGTCAAGAAAATCATGTCAGATTACGTTTATCTTAAATTACGACTCATAGAAATTCAGACAGAGCAGTGCTTCCAGTTAGCTTGATCACATTAAAAGTATTAATATGACAAGTAAAAACAAAACAAAAGATATCGCCATATAGTTAGGTCCTATATCCTATTTCCCCCCATTGTTACGACCCAAAAAATGAGTCCCAACATACTTAGGAAAGACACGGAAACAAATTTAAGGATTGGAGATGTTTTTTTTTGTTTTTTTTCTGACTGTGTAGGCTTTTGGAACCAAAAAAAGAAACCCTTAACCCGTGCCCCCAAAAAACTAAGAAAAGTAACAACAGAAAGGTGGATCTGATGAGCCGGCCAAACAGAACAAAAAGGTGCGACACCGGGCCAACCCCATACAGGGCTGTAGAAGCCGGTGCCAGCTCCCGTAACTAAAGACCATAAAACCCCAACAAACCTCGCTTTCGCGCATTTAACAGCTCCAGACGGAAATGAAGGCAAAAATCTGCTACAAAAACATAACTTACAAAAACAAAACTAGGGAAAAAATGCTACAAAAAATATAGACAATAAAAAAACTGAGGGAAAACAAAAGGTGCCCAAACGTAGTAACACCCAGTGGTTTATTGTTCGATAATCAGGAACTGTGCTGTTGGCATGCTAACTGTAAGCATTACCGTGATGGCAATCTCTATGACGTCTGAAAGTTTTAAAAAGTACTTATAAACTCATCATGGTGAATAATTTCGATGCTCAGAATGCAAGGTAAGTGAAGAATAACTTTGGATCACTGCAAGCTTTTAAAACCTGTTTTTCAGTTTGTTTTTAAGAAAAAATCATGTACAGTGCCTTAAATTCTCATCCTATTCCTTAAAACTGCAAATATTTTACGCAATCTCTAAATTACACCTCACGCCACCACAGTATTCATCAACATACAACGACAGCGTTCATCTGTGAGAACTGGAATCACATTTTTTTTGTCAAGTCACCGTTTATGTCAAAATTAAAAACACCAACCTTCAGATCAACAGACAAAATGAAACTGCAAAGTTACAAATGAAGACAGATTTATTCATAAATGTCTTCAGTCCAAGCGTATGTTTCAAATGAACAACTGATTTACCTTTTCATTTATAAAAACAGATTAGAAAACAATGAATCACTCTATTTACACTATTTTATTTAATGTTTCTTATATTTTTACTGCTGTTTCATGATTATATGTGGCTTGCGCCTAATGTTCTTAAAGGGACAGTTTGGAATTTTGGACATAGGCCCTCATTTCCTAGTGAGCCAGAGTGTTGGAGATGTATGGAGATACTTTTTAAAATATTCCATCCAGTCCTTGTATTTGCAGAGGTCGCTGGTGCTAGGCTAGTGCATGTCAATGGCCATAGTTATCCTGCCACTAAAAACAGTCTTACCCACTCCACAAAACACCCGAAGAAAATCTATTATTACACCAGACTGTCCATGTAAATGTCTGTGTCAATAGAATAATGTTTGAAATAAAGCTAACCTTGCATTGCATGAACTGTCACAAGTTGAGGGACTATTTTCTCATATATCAGTCCGCTGCTGCCAAGCTTTGTATCAGGAAATAGAAGTCACTGCTGCTGCTCAGACATAAATCCTTCAAATGCAAGGTTGGTTTTACTTCTAAAATTATTCTATTGACACAAACATTCACATGGACAGTCTGGTGTAATAATAGATTTGCTTCGGGTGTTTTGTGGAGTGGGTAAGACTGTTTTTAGTGGCAGGATAACTATGGCCATTGACATGCACTAGCCTAGCACCAGCGACCTCTGCAAATACAAGGACTGGATGGAATAGTTTGAATTTATTTGTTTGCAGGATAAGCCTCTTGACATGTCTCGCCATCTCGTTTTTGAGGGGGTCCTCATAATTGCAACAACAAAAGACAGATACAATAGGGCAGACAGTAGGCTACATAAATTCAAATAAACATCAAAACAACAAAATCAACACAACCACAAACACACACTCACACACACACACACTCACTCACACTTGACTGTTTGACACATAATAAATCAAATTTGAACAAAAACTAAGATAGAGTTCAAAGATAATTACAAAAAACATAAAGATGAACAACAAAATTCAACAAAATTATCAAAAACAATTACACGAGTTATGTAAATATTGAACCAGAGCATTTTTAAATGAAAGGACACAAGTTAATGCATGAATCGATAAGGGAATATTGTTCCAATCAAAAGGAGCTTTACATTGAAATGAGTGTTTTCCTATTTGTTTTTTGACTCTTGGGACAACAAAAAATATCTGATCTGCGTGAGGTTTGAGATATTCAGGATATTCAGGATAGCTTAGATTAATTGCATTTAAAGATAAATAATAACCAGTGAAGTTGATGTCGAGAGGACTGGAATATTTTTAAAGTGTCTCCACACGTCTCCAACACTCTAACTAGGAACTAACTAGGAAATGAGGCCCTATGTCCAAAATTCCAGACTGTCCCTTTAACAAAAACATGTATAAAAAAATATATATATATAACATTATTGTCCATCTAAACCACTACTATTGACTTTGTACAGGCCTAAAGATCACCACAATGTTACCATATAGGAAAGCTCCCAGTATTTGCAACATGACCCTGCAGACCTTCATGAATGTATGCATGAGTGACATTTGTACAAACGATTCTCCGAAAAACAGCAAAAGCAAATGCCACCCGAGCTAGTTCACGTCAAACACCATCCAGGAAAACAACACAAATGGTGACGAAGTGTCCGCGAATGTCACAAATACTTATCTTCACGAGGCTTTATACTTTGATACCTCAGTTACCGCGGTAACACAATAGATTCAGATTGAGAAAACTTAATTGATCCCAGAGGGCGATTCATTTGCAACATTCTCAGAGCAGTTCTCACTTCTGACATACACAGTTGGTCCGTTATAGTCCAAGTGGAACTAAACAGAACAATATACATATTACTAGGCCTGTACGAAAACAGATTTTGCTGGATGATTAATTGACCAAGAATTTATTGCGATAAACAATAATATTGACATTATAAGACAATTTTCAACAAATATAATGACAATGGAATAAAAATGCAAATACACCCTTTCAAAGATCAATAAACTTTTACTTTCTAAAGAACATTTAACACAGGAACTACAAGACAACCAAAAACAATAGGCCTTAATAAGGCTGTGACTGCTGCTGGACTCGGCGTTTTGGTCTTGAAGTGTTCGTATTAACCCGCGACACAGGATCCTGTTTCTCTATGACGGATCCTCTGTCCTGTCTGGTATCGTGTCGATCTCTTGTGGGATTTTAGTGGATTTCGGACTTTCCCGGGGGCAGGGCGAGTTGTGTTGGTCGGGTATGGGTGAATGTCGGCTGTTGGGGTTTAAGACATTTCTTGTCGTCATTTGTGCGCTCGGTGCATTTCACGCATGTGGCCATTGAGACATGTCCCACTCACTAGTTTTGATTTGGCATCGTGACTTGTTGTGTCACACTTTGATGAACTGTTTTGGTGTCTGACGGTGGCAAAATATTGGTAATTTTCTGCGCTGCTTATCATAGCAGCATCTCCAGCGTCTCTGTACGTGGCCCCACCCACCAGAGCAGCACAAATGAAGACTTGTCTCTTTCCAAACGCTCTTAAAGGACGATCGTTTTGACTGTTGACCATGACACCCTCATCAGAAAAATGTCAAAAATGAGAAAAGTGGAGCTGAGTGCAGGATTTTCAAAAAAAAAAAAAAAAAAAATTGACTTATTCCTATTTGCATACAAGTTAATGTTAAAACACTGTGTTGAAATTGTATTTTACTTAGTTTCAGGTTGTTCATAATATTATCATATTTTGTAAAAGAAAGAGTTTATTAATAAAAAAAAAAGATTTCTGTAATAGATTTGCATTTCTCTGCACAAATATTTGAACCATGAGTTTTCTGATCCAGCCTCTTTGGGATCAAAGTAGGTTGGATATGGCCCCCGGACCAAAATGAGTTTGACACCCCTGGTCAAGTCTATGCTGCCACATTCATTCAAGCGTCATCACGCTAATTAAATGAGAGGAGTCAGAGAGTAATAGAAGCCTTTTGACATTCAGTCTCTTTGGTAGAGAGAGAGAAAGAGAGAGAGAGAGAGATGAGGAAAACAAACAAGCATACAAATAGCCGGAAAAGTCATAGAACTTGTTAAAAGTTATTGTACGATTAATTGATTTATTGATTATCGTTACAGGCCTACATATTACAATGCAACACTTCCAAAAACTCTACTATCAGAATTAAGCCTTTAAATAGCAGAGGACACAAAAGAATCTTAGAGGTGGCTTGTCTTTCATACCAGAGCATAAAACCAACACCCTGAAGACATCATGATAAAGTCAGGAGCCACAGGATGGACAGACTGAGCAAGGAGACACACAGAGAGAATGCAGTTTCAGTTTGACACCTGTGATTTTTTAGCAGGATTTAACAATGTTCTGCAGTTTATTTTAATCCTTCTAAGACAGGGATTGAAACCAGCAAATGAAAGAAAAAGTAAGCAGACTTTCAATAAAAGTCTAAATCAATCACCATATCCTTTGTTTTAATCACATTTAAATCCACATAACTGTCCTCACACCGTTGGACAAACTGGCTCAATGCAGAACCATGATGCACCTCACGTCCTGAATGTAGCAACACCAGAACCGTGGCATCAGAAAATTTGATCAGGAATCTGTTTTCCTCTGAGGATCTGCTACAGAATAAAAAGGAGAGGCGACAAGACACAACCCTGAGGAGCTCCTTTGTTAGAGATAGAAGGAGGAGGCAACAGAAAAAGTGAAGAGGGCGATGAATAAACAACATCAACACACCAGTGAAACCGTACAGAAAGCTCAGACAACTACTCGTCCACCCAAAAGACAAAATAGAACCGGAGCATAAGTGCAATGTCATATACGAAATACCCTGCATGTCCTGCAACAAAACTTACGTCGGGGAAACAGGGAGGGCTTTCAGTCCACAAAAAAAGGAACACAGAACAGAATGCGAGAAGGAAACAGAGAAGGCGTTCACACGAGCAACCAAACACAAAGCAGAACAGGAACAACTCAAATCGGCCATATCTGAGCACTGTAAAAGAGAGAACCACATTATGGACTGGGACGAAGCAAACATCACTGGGACAGAGGAAAACAAACATCGCCGCTGGATTAAAGAGGCAATTGAAATACGGAAACCTGCCCACGGGACTCTAAACCAGGACGAGCGGGCTTTTTTACTCTCACACACCTGGGATACTGTCATGAAGAAGTCGGACTGCAGGTGGCGCTGTCGTCCTGCCTCCACCGGTAGGAAAACAGCGCCAAAACCTGTTTAAATCAGCTGACCGACACATCACAGCAACATCACGTGACCACTCTGAGGAAGACCACAGTGAGCAGTCGAAACTGTCAGGTATGAAAACTCTTGGTCTGTAAAAAGAACCTAATAACATAAAATATCAGCTGACCAAAAGAACCTCATTGGTCTAAAAGGAGGAGACAGTCGACCATTGATAAATAAAATAAAAGATCCTGATCTGGGAGATTAAAATCCGAAGGCAGTCTTTGAATCAGGACGTGGGGCTGCATTTTGTTAAAGGCAGAGGAGAAGTCTGCAAATAAAAGTCTCACATGGGCCCTGGTGTTTTCAAGGTGCTTATAGAAAATGTTCAATATCCGGTTTTCCTTCAGATAAAAACAAAATGTGAGCCTTTAAAATCTGTTCAAAACTCTTCATAATTAGTGAGGTGAATGCAATAAAGTAGTGATGGGCGAATGGAGCCTCGTGAAGCATTGACACCTCAGTCGCAATATTGTCTCAAATGGTTTGTGTCTGAGGCCTCAGAGAAACACTGACCTCTAGTGGACAAATTTAACAATAAGACAATACTTGTGTGCAGAGCATACACCGTACCTAACAACAACAATAATAATAATGATGATTTAAAATAATATGTAAAGAGCAACATAAATAGCAGCTGTAAATAAGAAAATAGGTGTTACCTTGTCAGGTGGAATTAGATCAAAGTGATCCCAAACCATGGATCACTTTTTTTCCACTTGTAGATGCCATCGAGAATGAAACAAATGCCAAAAGTTGCCAAAAGTCACCAAAATCACCACTAACGTCACAATACAATACACAATACTCACTACCAACATTTTTAAGAAATATTGGTGCATCTTTTATACTGTAGCAGTTTAGCGTTTGTCAAACCACGGAAGTGCACTGAACACTCTGAAGCACTCTGAACCAATCACAGAGCAGAACATTCGCTGAGCCAATGAAACGCTTCGATACACTGAAGCAATTGACATGCAGAGCGAAGCAGTAGGGGGAGGGACCGACACTTGTGCTGCATTCAGACTGCAGCCTGAAGTGACCCAAATCCGATTTTTTGGCTCCTATGTTCCTGTATCTGATCTTTTAATGACTGAATGACACTGATCCGATTTTTTTCAAATGTGCCCCAGGCCACTTGGATATGTGGTCCTGAAACCGATACATATCTGATCTTTTGACATGTGACTTCAGTCTGAACGGTGAAAGTGCATTCATCCACCTACACGTTATCAACAAGCCACAAACGTCACTATTCTGCGCTGAAGTAGGCGAAAATTGTCAATGAACTCCATGTCACTGAAGCGAAGCACATCACCACTCACCACTCTTGGCTACGTCTGCGCATCCACACGTTCCTTTCAACAAACGTTGCTGCCGCTGTCCCACAAAACACCACGGCCAAAAACCTCGTCCTTCTCCTTCTCAATCTCTTCCTTAAAACAAGTAAGTTGTTCATGTTCTGGCTCCGGTACGAGAGGAACTTTAAAATTGCCAGGTGCTCAATGCTTGCGTCCATGTTTGGACAACTTCCGTAAACACAGAGCACGCTCGCTGCGGTTGACGTCATCGTGTCTCCAGTGTGCATGCGGGACACTTTCGGGCCGTTTAATGTTCACACAGGAGTCACATACAAGTCACATTTAATTGGAAATGTGAACGACCTCGCAAAAATCATCATCGGATTTCACAAAAAAATCAGAATTGAGCATTAAGCCCTGCAGTCTGAACGTAGCCTTAGACACTTTGGTCACGTGAGCGGCTGCTGCGAGACGAGCTCCGAGGCAGTGCTTCGGAGCAATTTGTTTCAGAAAGAACGAGATGTGCTCCGGAGCTCCTTCTCATTTGCCCATTACTATAATAAAGCAGTGGCCTGATTCTGTGACATTACAATTTCTTTTGGAGGTTTAAGCGAGGTCCTGGCGTCAGACACATTTTTCAAAACACCATCTCTTTCAAAACTAGAGAAAAAAATATTGAAAGCACTTGGAAACTCAGCATCAGACGCACCCTTTACAGTTACACATTTCAGTTTCCTGTCCTCTTTTTGGTGAATACCGGGGGCCATGTTCTTAATACCTTTTCTTTCAACTTTGTCCTTGTATTTTAGTCTGGCCTTTCTGAACTTCCCTTTCACTTCCTTAGAAATTGCCTTTTTCTCCAATTGGTCCCCAGTGCAATAGGTCACTTCCTTTTAATTTATGGTTAATACAGCGTTCTTTTGTTATCCAGTTTTTTATCCACAGCTTTGGACATGATACACACTTTTGGAGGCTTTAGACGCTCTGAAAACTCAACAAAATAGTCAGTTTTTAAATTCTGTCAAAACAAAGCTCGGATTAAGTTGAACTATTTGGCCCAGTATTGATGGATTACGTGAGCAGCTCTTGAGGTCTGTGCTGTCTGCTCATTAGAACATGTTTTAATGTCTGGTAATGTTTCTACTCTGGCCTCTAGAAGTCGTGAAAAGCACTTAGAAACTCATTATGTTAAATAATGAGGAGGTTCTGGATGCATAGGCTGAGTGAGAAATAACTCTGAACTACTGCAAACTGTTTAAAAGACAGAGTTACAGCATTATTGTTGTAGTGCAGCAGTATCCAGGCCTATTTAGCAGATAGTATTACTTTGACTTTGCATGATTTCATTTATCTGATCATTTAGTTTCATTTTTCTAGCATTAATATATTTGAATAAATCTTAATTGATGTTCATTGTATTAAATTTTTTTTATTGTACTGTAATGGGAATTGTTTTGTTTAATCGACTTCTATTGTTTACAGCTGTTGCCTTTTCACACAAAAACATAAACAATATTATTTGTTAGTTCCTGATGGGGTCTTGTTGCTGATTATATATATTTTATTTAAATTTCAAACAATTAAAGGCTCTGTACCCAATTTTTTCAGGTATTTCAGCAAAAATGTCTTGTCCCAGCACGAAGATTTTGTGTAAGCAGCTCTTGAGGTCAACAGAAGTCCACTGTCTACTGTCGGCATCATTAGAAAGCATTTTAAAGTCCGGGTAATCAGGAAATGAACTGTTGGCATACTATTTGTTAGCATTATCATGATGGCAAACTCCACTCACAGAGTTGTGGAAAGCACTTATAAATGCATTTAGGTGAATAATTAGGATGCTCAGAATCAGTGTTGGGGAAGTTACTTTAAAAAAGTATTGTTTGTTACTTTACTTACTCTTTAGTTATTCTCTATTGAAAGTCACTTTTACGTTACGATTGGTGGTAAACTCCATCTAAGGCTAAATACCAGCATGAGACTGATAGTTGACAAGTACCATAAGGGAAAGCTGAAAAGAACTTTGGCTATGTTCAGACTGCAGGGCTTAACGCTTAATTCAGATTTTTTTGTGAAATTCAATGATGATTTTTGCGAGGTCGATCACATTTCCAATTAAATGCGACTTGTATATGTTCCCCTGTGTGAACATTAAACAGCCCGAAAGTGTCCCGCATGTGCCCTGGAGGACACGATGACGTCAACCGCAGCGAGCGTGCTCTGTGTTTACGGAAGTTGTCCAAACATGGACGAGAGCATTGAGCACCTGGAGATTTTAAAGTTCCTCTGGTACCGGAGCCAGAACATGAACAACTTACATGGTTTAAGGAGGAGATTGAGAAGGAGAAGGACGAGGTTTTTGGCCGTGGTGTTTTGTGGGACAGCGGCAGCGACGTCCGTTGAAAGGAACGTGTGGATGTGGAGACGGAGCCAAGAGTGGTGAGTGGTGATGTGCTTCGCTTCAGTGACACAGAGTTCATTAACAATTTTCGCCTACTTCAGCGCAGAATAGTGACGTTTGTGTCTTGTTGATGACGTGTAGGTCGGATGAATGCACTTTGGCCGTTCAGACTGAAGTCGCATGTCAAAAGATCAGATATGTATCGGTTTCAGGAGCACATATCCAAGTGTCCTGAGTCGCATTTGAAAAAATCAGATCTGTGTCGTTCAGACTGTCATTAAAAGATCAGATACAGGTCACATAGAAGCCAAAAAATCGGATTTGGGTCACTTCAGGCTGCAGTCTGAACGCAGTCTTTGACGAGAGAGTTCAAGAGGACGTGAAATTATTAAGAGATAAACGGGTGGAGTCCACACAGTCTGCCCGGGGGATTCAACTCGTCGGGTGAGGGACGGCTGCTCGGTGCGGGAGGATCCCCTGGAGGGACCTCTCCCCGGGTGTTGCTGGTCCCTGCCAAGCGCACGTCCTCCGAGGCGGTGGCTCCGGCTTTGGGTCAGCCAGGAAAGGCTCGAGGTGAAGGTGGCATGACACTCCAGACCTTCTCCGCCCTGGACCTCGCTATTTCCCGGGGCCGTAGGAACAGCCCGCTAACGCTGCACCGAATTGAAAAAGGAACTATATTTTATTACCAAAATTTAATTTGTATTGTTTTAAACAGTTTTTACCTGGGAAAAAAAAAGTAGTTAACTTAAAGCAAGTAATGCGTTGGTTAAGAATGCTTAAGCTAAGAGAAGAATAACTTTGAACCACTGCAAATTGTTTCAAATGAACTAGTTCTGTTTTTTTCAGTTTGTTTTTAAGATGATAAAAATCAGGTACCATGCCTTTAATTGTCATCATATTATACTGCAACATTTTCTATACGACACCACCCCACAGTATCAGTATTAGTTCATTTTGGACACACATGCAGACTTATTTAAAGGTACATTGTGTAACTTTTCAGGTGGGTCTGTCAAATGCTTTTCTCCATGGAGATGCCAGTGCTTTGTCTACAATGTTTCACACTATGGCAAATGACATTTCTATCTTCCTGGCAACCAATCCAAACCAAGTTACAGGTCAGATCTGTGGAGAGGCGACCCCACTCACAGTCAGAATGTCTGTTTTTCTAGGTATTTTTGAGCTATAAAACCACCTGTAATTGGATAAATATAAGGTAGGGCTGTGTATGTCGTATTGTGGAACAATCCAGGCAGAGCAATGACACCTCCATAGAAACAAGCAGGTGGCCCCCCCAACCAATAAATTACAATACATAGTGCACCTAAAAATGTAAAATGTACCAACACATCTTCATCTCTCTACCTGACCATCCTGCCCGTCTGATCCAAATCCTTGGAGGTATGTAGGTCACGGTTGGGTAAACAAAATGGCGTGTCAGGTTGGAAGTGCTGGAGGAAGCATGAGCGTGTAAAACGATTGAAACTAGAATGTTTTTATCATGAGCCAGAGAAACAGCTTACGACCCAGATGTGCACAAAACAGTTCCCTACGCTATTTAGTAACAAAACTGAAAGAAAATGTGTTCAGTTCTCAAAAAAGAACTGTTTATATTCAGGCAAGGCATTGATTCTTAAAGGTGCACTGTGTAACTTTTTGGCTGGGGGTCCATCACCTGCTTGTTCCTAAGAATATGTCATTGCTCTGCCTGGAATGTTCCACAGTGTGACGTTAAATAGCTCTACTTTACATTTATTCAATTACAGGTAGTTTTATAGCTCCAAAATACAAAGTAAAACAGGCATTCTGACTGTGAGCGGGGTCGCCTCTCCACAGAGCTGATCTGTAACTTGGTTTCAATGAATAGAAAGGTTTAATGCCATACTGTGAAACATTCTAGACAAAGCAATAAAATCTCCATGGACAACAAAGTCTTACACAAAGCACCTTATTAAGCCAATGATGTTCATTTGTCTTCTTGTATACTTTAACTTCTTAGGTTCTTTTTAAAGACAATGCAGTAAAGTGTATTTACCTTGTTGACATGTTTCGGCTGCTAGCTGCAAGCCATTTTCAGAACTGTCACCGGTGTTGGTGGTGACGTGTCGCAGGTCGCTCAGACTGACCACGTCTCCCGTCGACAACAACAACAATCCAACACAGGGTAGCAGGACCACAAAAACATAGTCACACTACCATACATCAGAGGTATAACCGAACCCATCCAGAGAGCCATGAAAAAACACAACATAAGCACTGTAGTAAAACCATACACAAAACTCCACCAACAACTCGTACACCCCAAGGACAAAATCCCACAAGAACAAAAATGCAATGCCATCTACGAAATTCAATGCAAATCATGCAATAAATCATACATAGGGGAAACAGGCCGGGCATTTCACAACCGAAAAAAGGAACACCAAAAGGAATGCGAAAAGGAAACGTCAGGGAGACTCACCAGAACACAAAAAGATAAAGCAGAACAGGAAAACCTAAAATCCGGCATATCAGACCACTGGAAAAGGAACCACCACGTTATGGATTGGGACGGGGCTCGGGTCATTGGATCGGAAAACAACAAGTTCAAACGCTGGATCAAGGTTCAAACGCTGGATCAAGGAGGACATTGAAATCAGGAAACGAGGCACGGACAGCATTAACCGTGATGACGGAGCGTTCCTCCTTTCACACACCTGGGACACCCTCCTCCAGAGACACCGGGCGACGGGAGGCGTGGTCAGTCTGAGCGACCTGCCAGGTCCATCAGGTCTGACCACGCCTACAGGAAGTAACAACAGCTGATATACGACACGTCACCACCAACACCGGTGACAGTTCTGAAGATGGCTTGCAGCTAGCAGCCGAAACATGTCAACAAGGTAAATACACTTTACTGCATTGTCTTTAAAAAGAACCCAAGAAGTTAAAGCACCTTATATTTCATAACAACATAATTATATACTGTATAAACATAATAAATAAACATAGTTAATCCTCTATTACACAAAATGGACTCTGGAGCTTTAATGCTGCGTTCACACCGTGGCGGTGGCGGTCTGTATATATGTTGAGTATACTCCGCTAATGGACACTGGTTTAGTCCTGGTTCAGTCCTGGTTTAGCCCTAGTCCAGTCCTGGTGTAGTCTTGGCAATCAGCTTGGCGGTTGTGGCGTGTATACAGTGTGCTCCACTAATAACACGGCATAGATTTTTTATTCTGGTTTTTGTGGTTCTCAGGTCTTTCTCTTTCTTCTCCTGCTTCTGGGTAATAATGGCCATGCTTGTCAAAGCCTGCTCCCGTCAGATCTCTGAAGCTAAGCAGGGCTGGACCTGGTTAGTACTTGGATGGGAGACCACTGGGAATTCCAAGTGCCACAGTGGGGCGCCAGGTGCAAAAACTGTTGTTGTGTCCTTAGGCAAGACACTTCACCCACATTGCCTAGTATGAAAGTGGTGTGTGTGTGAGTGATGATGGTGGTCGGAGAGTGTAAACTGGATACTTTGACGCTCCGGTCGGAACGAACCATAAGTCCAATAAGTCCATAATAGAATGTTGTTCTCTCCTCAAAAACAGGCCTGGAGTTGTGTTATGTTTCATTTACTATTGCTGGTAAGTAAGCTTTATTATTAGTCTACATCTCCAAAGCTCAAAATGCTCTGTTCCACCTTGTGATGTCATGTAGTGGTAGTTTTCAAGTTAACAGTTACTTTTTGTTCAGCATAGAGATTAATCTAAATGATTACATGAATGAATTATTAAAGAATTATCTCAAAAAATCAAACAAAATGTAACTCCAGGTTTGTTTTTGATGGAATACAACATTATAACAGAGTAAAATCTTGCCTACTTTCCCCTAGAGTTTCTAATTTTACTTCCTGGTTGAACACCGGCAGCAGATATGACACACGTATGGAGGTAATACCAGAACTGTTACCAAGCAACCATACTGTAAACAAGAGCCAAACATGAGCAAATAACACAATAGTTATGATTAGATAATTAAAAGCAGATTACAACACTTTTCATTTAGTTAAATAAAGGTTTAAACTGTCCCATGTGTTTAACACACAAACCCTGCAGATTTAAGCTGAGTTCTTCTCCCAAACAGAAAAGACTGTTCCACATTGTGAAGTCATGTGGTAATACAGGAAGTGCCCCACTGTGTCTGTCAGTCCTGGGCTGTGTCTGAATGTCCACACTATTTTCTACTTAGAGCACTATCTAAAGATCACAACATTTTTAGGGGTGTATGAATGTCCAGCTGGTGAAAAGGTAGTGCACTCAAAATTTTCCACAGTACACCTTGAAAAGTAGTATGCATCGGTGGTCACTAGAGCGGTCAAAATAGACCACAAAGCATTGCAAGAGTCAGGAAAACAGCAACATACTGTGGCAGGTGTTTAACTGGACACAACCCAGCAAAATAAAAGCAGAAAAAAGCGCTGGTTTATGGCTCTGTACATCCAAGATTATAAAAAAAACTCTTAAATAAAGCGTGTAAAGGTGCTGGCATTAATAGATCAATAACTTCCACATTTCAGACAAAAAGCAAAATATCCAGAGTGCGTGAAATCCAGAAAGACAGAAACTTGTATGATTAATATTAGTCCATAAAGACTTGTGCCAGTCTGATCTAATCATTATTTACAACAGAAATCAAGTTTTAGCAGACTTGTTTCACCTATAGACACCAGAGTCACGTGATCCAAATGTAGTGAGCTGTGTGTCCGAATCTCTCTGTGAATGAGTGCACTGTAGAGGGCGATAATGAGTGCCGGCCTATGTAGTGAATGAGGAGTTAGGGGCTAGGGTGGACATTCAAACACAGCACTGGAATTGCCTAGTCTGATTCATCAGCCGGTTTCACTTTGTAGACACTGTTTGACCTCACAGCATTAGAATTTGTTCGCTCGACGGTAGGCGAGTACTCAATTGCTGCTATTTGGTCGTGGCATATGTAATGTGCCACTAATAGAGCTAACTGGTATATTGAGCTTTTCCCAAATCCTGTAGGAAGAAGGACAATAACGTCTTTCCCCTTGATAAAATTCACCAAACATTCTCTTTGTTCCGGCTTTAAATCCTCGATCTCAGGAATCGTTGCCAACACAGAATGTCTGGCTCTTTGCTGACTCACACTTCTAGGGTTTTTGCGAACTGTCTAGTGTGTTCTGAAACTGAGCGGAGAAACTAGGTAGCTGTTAACGAAAAAATAAAAAAATAAAAAACACTACATGACATCACAAGGTGGAACAGAGCATTTTGAGCTTTGGAGATGTAGACAGACAGATAAGAACTGAAGTGAGTTACAATGGAAACAGAAGAAACATGAAGCTGAAACCGTCTCTCATTATAAAAAAAATACAATAGTACATATATTCAGTGCGTATACATGCACATCAATAACCCGGTTATGATCAGGTTTTTTGAGTATCCTGGTTTCTTGATGGTGCATGTAAACACAGTAACCCGGTTTCAGTATCCCGGTTATTACAAACCGGGTTACTGTAGCTGGTTTATTCCGATAGTAACCGGGATACTGTAGCATGTAAACGCAGTATCCCAGTTACTGCAACATAAAATTGAGTGCGCATGCGTCCAAAAGACACTTTGCAGTCTTTTCACCACAACAGTAGCGACATAAATTGACCAACATAAATAAAGTGACCAAACGAGTAAAATGACTGTAAAATTAAGAGCTGCGCTAAACCTGCACACGTACAGTCTGCACTCGTATGACTTGCACTTGTGTGATCGCTGAAAAGCTAAAACATGAACTATCTCCTATACTGTATACGCACAGAACACACTCACCATCATTAGCACCTCTTCTGTCATAAAACGAACACACATAATCCACTGAGTCGTGTCCTTTAGTCCGAAAGAAGCTGATCTCATCAGTGGCACAAGGGGCGAGCTGTCTTTATCACCCCTAACAGTTTATGCTAATTAGCGATGTGGTCTTAAGTTTCGTTTCTGTAAAACGTAAACAAATGTGATCAGAGCTGAATTATCTGATCAAACGGGCTGATGTGGCTCTACAGTGGTTCTGGTTTATATGTTGTAAAGTTGAGTTTATTTATGCAGAAGATTTTAATGAAGAATATGTTGGGTTTGATCTGTGCAGTGGATTGTGGGATATCTCATAGCTCCTTAGCTTCTTATGCTAAAGGAGCTCACGGTTTGTATTTTTCCTGGTTTATGTAGGGTTGGGTGACTAAACGTCTGTTTTTCCCCGGACATGTCCGTATTTTGAGTCATGTCCGGGGCGTCCGGGTTTTTTTTATAAAGTGATGTAAATGTCCGGGTTTTCAGTACTGTTCATTGGGGCATTAAACTGAGCGTCTCTGGAAGCGTCTGTGACTCAGACGGAGCAAGCAGACACAAACAGTCGGTCAGTCTGCAACATACTGAAGCACAAAAGTGCATTTAACAGTGACTTGTACAAGAAATTCTATGTTTTCTGTCCCGGTCGGGACAAGTGGGAGGCCATGTGCACAGGTTGTGAAGTGAGAGGACAGTGTCCCTCGTTTATCGTGAGGGTTACATTCTAAAAATAACCTGCGATAGGTGAAATCCATGAAGTAGTCAACTTTATATTTTACAATTATTCTATCTGTTTAAAGGCTGTAAAACCCCTCACCACACACTTTATACACTTTTCTCAGACAGGACAGGTGCAACCCTTTTTACTTCCTTCTTAAAACTTGTTGCTGCTGTCATCCTTTTGTTATTTTCCTCCTTCTTTATGTAACAAACTGAAGATGAATTTATTCCATAATGGAGCCCAACAGCGCAGAGTCCCGCATGGGTCCATTTTTGGAGACCCCCAGTACAACACCGCACCGCGCAGTACAACACCGCACCCGCGCAGTACAACAACGCAACCGTGCAGTACAACAACGCAACCTTGCAGTACAGGACCACGCCTGCCTGTTAACCTGAGTTTATATCAAACTTTTGCGCTGCCTAAGTCACGGACTGAACCAAGACTAAACCAGGACTAACCCAGGACTGATTCCAGGACTGAAGAGGAGGACTAATCCACGACTGAACTAGGACTAAAACAGGACTAAACCAGAAGTGAAACAGGACTCACCATCAGAACGGGCTTGGAGGTGACCACAGGAGAAAGGAACACCTCACGGAGTTAAACACGGCAATCGCCCGATCGCGCTTTGCGGACAAACTGCTCGGCGTTTTCTCTCTTAAGTCCAAGATTAGTCCTGGTTTAGACCTGGTTTAGTCCTGACCCACACGTGTGTAATTACTACCCGCCTGTAATACACAATACGCGTTCATACACTGTAAAAAATTGCAAAATTGCACTTAACCCTTGTATTGTGTTAGAAAGCTATACGCGTCTTTAGTGTTACCGGGTCAAATTTGACCCGTGATTTAACTCAGCCTGAAAAAAATTTAAAACACTACTTACCATGCAATATTGTTTTTCACCTCATAACTAACTTAGTATGTATTCATATCCATGGAAACACTTTAAATTTTTTATTTATTTTTGACTCTACAGACCTTTTATCTTTTTTATTACAAAAACTGTTTAAATTCACTAATTATATTTCCTATAGTGATGAAATGAGTAATTATATTATATAATTATACTATAATCATAATTATATTATATATAATACATATAATATAAATATAATTTATATAAGTATAATTATATTGGGTGTCAAGAGGGCTTGATGACCATGGAATGTCACCTTTTCTTGACATGAAGACATCTCTTTCAGCCTTTGTGACATCTGGGTTCTCCTCATCAGATGTGTGCTCTTGTTCAGGGTCATACTGAACCTCATCTTCATCCATAGACCATATATATATGAATGGACGGACACAACTAACGCTGTAGCTGCTGCGCTCCAAACAGAAAGTTCTCCTGGAGGCTCTTTCTGACTCTGGCTCCAAGTGACTTACGTTGGGATCTTTTCGTCCCTCTCTCTGTAACTGCTGCTGTGAACCTCATCATTTTGGTCTTAAAACAATCGTATTAACCTGCGCCTCATGATCCTGATTTTTTATTTGCTATTTTGTCCATCAAAAAAATCCTATTCATAACATAGAGCCTGGCTCTAGATTCGCTCCTGTAACCATGAGCATTGTGAGCTTCGTCTGAGCGGCGCTGAACGCTGTTGGTGACATCACACTCGCTTAGTCCACTTCTTTTCTACAGTCTATGTCCTCATCCTCATACACATCTTCCTCAGCTTCACTTTCCTCTCTGTGTTCAGAATCACGCCTCATAAACAGTGAACCTGCTCATGTTGACTGATGCTGCAACAGAATGCAGCTGATAATATCTCACTAAAACCCTGTTTATATATGACAATGTTTATTTTTGATTCAAAATGTATCAATGTGCTGCGAGAAAGAGAAGAGTTCACGAGGGTGAAGAGGACCGTTGTGTGTGTGTCTGTGTGCGCGTCTGCATGTGTTCAAATTCAAAAATATAATGCATGAATAAAAAGAACAGAATGAAGTAATATCTTGGGAGAAAAAAATTAAGTGATTTTGAAATCGAGAACAGATGAAAAGGATTACACATTTTGAAGTACGATATATTTTTGGAGAAAATATTGACAAGAAACAATAATAAACAAATTTACACACTCAAACAACAGCGGGTTTATCCCTAAACAATCTTGAAAATGTACAATAAAGTAACAAAAACACAAACTGCAATAATAAATGAATAAAAAGCAGAATTAAGCAAATGAAGCCAGGCTCTATATTACGAATAGGATTATTTTTCTACGAGTAAGTGTGAGTTCACGAGGGGGAGGGGTGGTGAAGGGGGCCTGTGTGTGTGGTGTTTGCGCGTGTGTTGTGTGTGTGCGCGTCTGCATGTGTGTGTCTGTGTGTGTGTGTGCGCGTCTGCATGTGTGTGTGCGCGTCTGCGTGTGTGTGTGTGTGTATGTGTATGTGTGCGTGTGTATCTAGATTCTATGGGAAAGTTGGAGTTCACGTTGTGGAGGGGTGTTGAAGGGGGCCTGTGTGTGTGTGTGTATGGGGGTGTGTGTGTGTGTGGTGTGTGTGTGTGTGTGCGTTGTGGGGCACATTGAGCCATATTTGATCCACAGAGCAGCCCACAGCTTGTAAGTGATGCATAAAACAGCCACTATTCTCTGCCGGGTCATTTTTGACCCATAACACCACAAATGTCACTTTTTTTTTTGAGACCTTTACAATTTACTAAAATGGTGAAAATAAATTTTGTTGCGTTAAAATAGTTGTGTCTGAGGATTAGATGACGCCTCGTTCCAGTACAAAAAAGCAAATGGTAGTTTTACATACCTAAACTTGAAAACGGGTCAGTTTTGACCCGAACACGTTATAAGGGTTAAAAAAAATCCCCCCCTCCAACGGAAATATGGTCACCCTAGGTTTATGAAATAGATGTAAGTTAATTTTTGCACTTGTGCATTTGTAAGATTTTGTCTAGAAACCGGGATACTCCATTTGATCATGTATACATGAATATGAGTATCCCGGTTTCTCAGTGCGCATGTAAACGCAGTAACCCGAATACTGACATAACCGGGATATGGCTAATAACCGGGATACTGATGTGCATGTATACGCACTGATTGACAACAGCAAATATTGAATATACACAAAAAGACAGACGTTGGATATCAGTATGGTATGGCATAAATATCCATATCGGAGCTTCAATACATGAGACATGTGTCGTTGTGCCAAATAACTGTAATCTAAGACATGTTGTTCCTTATCCCTCTTTTGTGTACTCTTCTGTGTACTCTTCTGTGTGCTCGTATGTTTCCTAGTGTGTGATCCAGCGTTTGATCCTGATGCTCACAGCCTCCCTCTTTGTTCTCCTGTAACTCCGTTCCCATGTGCGTGCAAACATCTAATCCTGTCATTTCTCAACCCACAACAAAACCTTTACTGAACACACACTGGAGAAGATCACACCGCAGCGTCACTCTCATAGTGGAGGGTTCTAGTAGTATACCACTGAGCAATACTACAACATGATAATAAAATCTGAAAAGTATGGGCCCTGTTGACTCTTAGTTCACTAACCAGAAAGGAAAACTGTAACCCATTTACTCTAAGTTCAATCAACCACGCTGGTGACCCACAAGACTGATATGTAAGTTCTACACATGATCGTGTCTTGTGTAAAGTGACCAAACGTTCCTATTTACCCGGGACCGTCCAGTTTTGAGCCTGTGTCCCCTGTCCCAGCAGATTTTTTTTTTTTTTTTAAACAGTGATTTGTCCCAGTTTTATACAAGAAATGTCCCAGGTGTCCCTATTTTTGACCAATCTGATCCCTGCCAACAGTAAAGAGAGGCATATATTGTAATTTGTTTTAGGTAAAATACAGAAAAGCTGCTTAAAAACGACCAAAACACAAAGAACGTGTGACTATACTGACTAGGGGTGGGTGATATCTCGATATTTGAAATATATTGAGATATTTTTTAAACACAAAATGGATTCTGGTGTATCATATATATCGATGTAATGTTTGTATGTAATTCCAATTTCGCCGCTTGTTTGCCTTCTCTGTACTCGCCCCCGTTCGCCTCTGCCTCCTTGATTTTGTTAAATCTCCTCTCGTGTGTTGTCTCATTCACTACTATTTTCCACCATTTACAGACAAGGTCACCAGCAGCACATTCAGAGATGTTTTTTCAGCACTTAGTTTATGCAAATGAGCCACGTGGTTTGCAAAGCTGCATTAAACACATGGTAATGTCAAATGCACTGATGTGGTTCTATAGTGGTTATGGTTTATATGTTGTAAAGTTTAGTAATATGAAGTTTATTTATGCAGAAAATTTTTATCAATAATCTGCTGCAGTGTAACTTGTACAATAGTGTAGCGCAGGCAACATAGGCTGACTAAGTGTAATTTTCTTTATTTCTGAAGTGTATTATGGCCGCTATTTATATATATATATATATATATATATAATATATATATATATATATATATATATATATATATATATATATATATATATATATATATATATAAAACTGTGATAAAAGCGTGTAGCATTGTCCATTGTCAACTCACGTATGGGTCAGTGTAAAATCTGAGACAAAAAACACAAACACAGTCTTCTGGATTTTGGCTAAACAAATGCAATTTGTGCTCCTCTGGTTTAGACCTGGTTTAGAACTGAAATAGTCCTGATATAGTCCTGGTTTAGATCAGATTAGTTAAAAATAGGGACACGTGGGACATTTCTTGTATTAAACTGGGACAAATCAATAGTTTTGGATAAATCTGCTGGGACAGTGGACACAGGACTCAAAACTGGGACTGTCCCGGGTAAATAGGGGCGTCTGGTCACTCTACCTGTGTCTCCTGTCCCTGCAGATTTATCTAAAACCAGTGATTTGTCCTGGTTTTATACAAGAAATATCCCAGGTGTCTGTATTTTTGACCTGCCAACAGTAAAGAGAGGGATATGTCATTTGTTTCGGTAAAATACAGAAAAGCTGCTTAAAAACGACCAAAAAACTAAGTAACTGACTATACTGACTCACATGTTCATCATGAATGGTCTCTGGAGAACAATTTTTCTTAATTATGTACTCGTTTCACAATTTTATTATTACCAACCACCAAAAAAAAAAAAAAACAAAACAAAAACAAAAACTAGGATGTTTCAGGTTTTTACTTTGAAATTCTGCTCACCGTACCCAGAGCTGATAAGTCTTCATCGAAGTTTACTCGGTCCGTCTTAAGTTACATGGAGACGCAGCAGCAGAACAATGGACTATTGATCGAGCTCTGCTTTCTCAACTACTTGACTTCAATATAGGAAATACATGAACTCCCCACAACTCACACACAAAACACACCATTTCACACACACAATCACAATAATCAATAAGGGAGAGAGACTGAGACAGGAATTGAGTTATGATGATTTCTTAATTTATTTATTTATAGATTTATTGATAGATAGATGGATAGAGAGATAGATAGTCAATCACACCTAGGTTTTTTTTTGTTTTTTTTTTGAATCACTTCATTCTTTATTAGTCAGAAATTCAACATTTAAAAAGGGTCAATAATCTCTGTTAAAACATTTCAAAATTACACATTGTGGTCAAACAGTAATAACCAAAACCTCTGGCTGTAGCAGTGCTATTCAGGGTTATATACAATAGCCAGACTTATTTAATCTCATACATTTAACACAGGTAATAGCTATTATAAAGGCAAACACGTAAGGCAATGACGTCATAAGGTCTCCCGGGTAAGTTAAACACAGTGAAAAAAGCTTACAAACTAGTTATTCGTATAAATCATTTTTTGTTCATTCGGCAAATAAACTTTAAAAGCCAGATTGAAGCAACTTTCCCTCATAAAAAGGACTGTAAAGAAGGTTAAAATTATAATTACACACAATATAAATATGATTTTTTAAGTGGATTCCCTTATGTCTGTGGGTGTGTTCACACTTCCTAAACTTGGGTCTAAATCTGGATTAAACCCTGACTAAATAAACTGTGTTCAGGTTCTATAATTCAGTCATAATCTCAGACGGTGGGTAAGGGCGTATAAAACTCTATGGGAAATTCACTGTTTTTTTAAATAAATATCCAAATTTATGATTCACAAATGTTGAACCTTCCATATTAATCTCATGTTTTAATAATCTTTCAACTGACAAAAATCACACCTTCAGAGTTGATTAATGGCACCACTTTCTGAGGCTATTGTGCAAAAAAAAAAAAAAAAAAATGTTATTTAGACTGAAGAGACGCTAATCTTAGCGCCAGTTTTTGTTTCAAGTGGATAGGCCCAGTAACTACAGATATTAACCATAAACCAGGTCAACAAATCTGCAATCTGACAGTTTCACAGGAAATTCTAGCATAGAGTTCTAACCTGTCCTCCATCTGTTTAAAGTATAAGGGATTTGTTAAGGATGTTGCATGTTAAGATATCAGGTAACAGGAGCTCCACAGGTTCTGTTTTTTTCATAGCCGATGCCAATACTGATAAAACGATGAAACAATGACCGATAATCTCTGCTGTTATTTTTTGGACTGATATGTAGGGCTGATTTCGATTGTTTTCCCCAAATTGTACAATCTAAATTTACTACAAAGTCACCCAAACTTTTCTTTTTTTACCACAAACCTGTAAGAGGCCTGTGTAGTCACGTTTTGTGCAGCTGTCTCTTTGTATTAAAGTGTTGATATAAAGCTCTCATCTACGGAAGGGATGGACTTCCAACATTCTTTTCTTCCTTCTTTTCCTACATTTAATCTGACAGATCCAGCCAGAATTTGCTCTTGAGTCCTCCTTCTTGAATCAGTCTCAAGTCCTGAATCAGAGGTGTCTGTCTTTGAGCACCAGTTAATACAGCAGAAGTATCTCTTGATTGGTGTTTTAGGAGCTGTCACCCCTTTAATAAAAGAATGATTCAGCGCCTTTTCTGTCGAGATCCTTTTTGCTGGATTTATCTGGAAAGTCTTATTCAAAAAATCTAAAAACTGTTTGGTCTCCTGCTTCTCTCTTTGGAGGACTAGCTTGGGATGTAACACCATCATGTTCTCCAAACTGGTGAACTTTCTGGACCAGTTCTTGCAGGGTTTGTAAGTCTTGCCTGATGTCCTACTGTATTCCTCTGGTGTGCACATTACATAGTGGCCATGGATTTTCTTAAAGTAGCAATGCGTGAACAGGCCTTTGTCGAGTTGCTTGGGATTAGGGAAGCCTTGGATCTGTGTAATTATCCTAATCATTTCATATTCACATTTAGTAGGAAAGAGATTCTGGCCAATGTATAAGAAGGCCAACACACAGCCAACACCCCACATATCAACCTTCTTGTCCAGTTGATTTCCCAAACTAACTTCTGGAGCCCGGTATCCAACTGGCTGGATGATAATACCAGGAAACATTCTCTTCACATTCAGAGCCAGCCCAAAATCAATTACCTTGATTTTGAACGGTTGACGCATGTGATCAACCAGCATTATATTGTCTGGTTTGAGATCTGCATGAACCAATCCCCTCTTGCCCAGTTCTTGAACTGCTACTAACAGCTGCTTGGCGATGTAACAGATATCTGAAATACAAATCGGTCTGAAGTGTCTTCTTTTCATGAAATCATACAAGCTTTGATCTAAATGTTCCATTACCAAACAGAAATGCTCCTGGTATTGGAAAGATGCCACAAACCGAACTATGTTTTTGTCTTTACTCGCACTGCGCAGCCCCTGGAGAAGTTGGGCCTCGTGTTTGGTTGATCTGAAGCTCTCAGGTTTAGAGATTTTTAAAGCCACATCTTTGTTGGTGGACAGGTCTGTGCACCGGGCCACACGTCCAAAGGTGCCTTCTCCTATCAGCTCCTTTATCTGATAAGAACCGAAATTGCCAGAAACTGTATCACCTACATCAAACTTGATTTCTTCTGGAGGGTTTGTTGACTCCATCCTCAAGCTAAATATGAACCGAGTTTCTGAAGGCACGTTCATGTTGAGCTCTCTATCACAATTTGGTGACGTTTTGTTCTAAACATACAATCTTCTGCTGGAGTCCTTGCTTTGAAATGTGTGCCACTACAAAGTCGTTAAAGAACTCTTGATGACATCATCGCTTTGAAGTGAGTGTGATTGACAGATGGGTTCAGTGACAGGCACGGTCTCTCCATGTCAAAGCAAGTGTGTCACATGACATCACAGGTCACATGACATCACACCCCGTTTTGAGCTCAGTTTCTACGGTGACCGGATTTCAAAATTAAAAACTGGGACACATCCGGGTTGGGATGGTTGGTATGTATATATATTAGTGCTGTCATGCGATTAAAAAAATTTAGAGATTAATTAATTATGATCTGTAAATAATTAATCTAATTAATCTCATTTTAATCTCACCTAAAAATTGCTGAGAAAAGCCTTCAATTTGAGGTATTTTCATTTAAATTCATTATTACATTATTGTGGCAGATCAAAAGACTGATATAGATTAAAAAAAGTGACTTTATAAAGTCATTTATTGTTTAACAAATCTCTCCAAATTGGCTGTTGAGCCCAAGTCTCCATGAATAAGAAACTGTTTGCTGTAAAGTAGCAAAGATGAGGAAATCTGAACATAATAACTTTTGTCTACTTAAAGACAATAAAAAGTCCAGTCTTTCCTTAACCATATTAAAAATATTATTGATAGAGAAATGCTTTATATATGAGATCACTGGTTTTAGTCCTTGTTTTAGTCCTGGTTTAGACCTGCTTTAGTCCTACTTTAGTCCTAGTTTAGTCCTGGAATGGATTAATCCTGTTTTAGTCCTGGTGTTAGTTCTGGTTTAGTCCTGGTTTAGACCTGGTTTAGACCTGGTTTTAGTTCTGGTTTTAGTTCTGGTTTAGTTCTGGTTTAGTCCTGGTTTAGTCCTGGTTTAGACCTGGTTTAGTCCTGGACTGGACTAGTCCTGGTTTTAGTTTTGGTGTTAGTTCTGGTTTAGAGGCTCTCAGGAGGAAGCGCAGTTTACGCAGCATACGCCAGAAAACACGATCCACACGAGGCTCACGGGAGCACGTCGGTGTCCGCGCAGTAACTACGGAAGGAAACGTGGTCCGCGCGTTCTGAGGTTAATGACGATGATGAAGGTGTGTGTTTGTGTTTGTGTGTGTTTGTGTTTGTGTGTGTTTGTGTGTTTTTGAGTGCGTGTCCCTTCATGTTTCAGGTCACTATAGGACAGTAGTGCAGACATCATGAGCCTATGCAGGTTGTTTTCACCAGTGACATTTAAGTTGTAGGCGATTTTATATTTGTTATTTTCTTTTATATTTCACGTCGGGAGAATAATTTCCAAGACACGAGTGTGTTTTTACCTGTGCACTGCTGCCTCTGTTCTACTGGCTCTTCGACCTCGTCCATTGTGCCTGACGCCGCCAATGTTAACATGACGTTCACATCGCTCTTACTGCGCGTGTTTTGTGTGGCTTTCCGACAATGAGAGGAATTACCGAAATAAAAAAATGTATAAATGTGTTTTTTGTGTGTGTTGTTGTCCCAACAACACATAAAAACAGGTTTTATAATGAAGCAACTCGCATACAGAAACACTAAAGTTAGAGATTAAAAATGAGATTAACGCGATTAAAAAACATAACGCGCTAAATATGACTGTAATTAATTAATCGCAATTAACGCGATAATTTGACACCCCTAATATATATATATATATATATATATATATATATATATATATATATATATATATATATATATATATATATATATATATATATATATAAAGAAACTGTGATAAAAGCGTGTAGCATTGTCCATTGTCAACTCACGTATGGGTCAGTGTAAAATCTGAGACAAAAAACACAAACACAGTCTTCTGGATTTTGGCTAAACAAATGCAATTTGTGCTCCTCTGGTTTAGACCTGGTTTAGAACTGAAATAGTCCTGGTTTAGATCTGGTGTAGACCTGGTTTAGACCTGAAATAGACCTGATATAGTCCTGGTTTAGTCCTGAAATAGACCTGATATAGTCCTGGTTTAGATCAGATTAGTTAAAAATAGGGACACGTGGGACATTTCTTGTATAAAACCAGGACAAATCACTAGTTTTGGATAAATCTGCTGGGACAGTGGACACAGGACTCAAAACTGGGACTGTCCCGGGTAAATAGGGGCGTCTGGTCACTCTACCTGTGTCTCCTGTCCCTGCAGATTTATCTAAAACCAGTGATTTGTCCTGGTTTTATACAAGAAATATCCCAGGTGTCTGTATTTTTGACCTGCCAACAGTAAAGAGAGGGATATATCGTCATTTGTTTCGGTAACTGTGTAACTGTGACTATACTGACTAACATGTTCATCATGAATGGTCTCTGCAGAACAATTTTCCTTAATTATGTACTTGTTTCACAATTTTATTATTACCAACCACCAAAAAAAAGGGGATGTTCCATGTTTTTACTTTGAAATTCTGCTCACCGTACTATTACTATTACTGGACTATTGATCGAGCTCTGCTTTCTCAACTACTTGGTGGGCGGCAGTAGCTCAGTTGGTAGAGCATTCGCCTACTGATCTGGAGGTTGGTAGTTCAATTCCAGCTCTTGACATTAAAAAAAAAAACATCACAGGTTGAGCGGTCAGATCCAGCTTGGTTGGTGTAATTCCAGCTTCCACAGATGAATGCTGCTGTTGTGTCCTTGGGCAAGACACTTAACCCACCTTGCCCACAGTGTCTGTGTACACTGGTGTGTGAATGGGTGAGTCATTCCTTGTTGTAAAGCACTTTGAGTGCCTTGAAGGTGGAAAAGAGCTATAGAAAAAGGTGACCATTTACTTGTATATAGGAAATACCTGAACTCCCCACAAAACACACACAATCACAATAATCAATAAACACAACGCTACGGACAATGATATGAGCATTAGCGTGATCAGCTGCACAGTAGCGCTAAAACGCTACCTCAGCCGTGTGATCATGAGAGTTGGAGGAAAACGATTAATTGAATGATCAGTCTAACGATAATTTTTCAGTTGTTTGATAAATAAAAACCTAATGTTTACCCCCAGCCCTAGTCTTATTAAGTCTAAATCTTATACTGTGGATTTATTAAACCGTTGTACAGCCTGTGTCAGTGGTTAAGGGTCACATTTTTCTTCAGTGCTTTTTTACCGTCAAGACACTCAAAGCGCTTTACCACAAGGAACCACTCACACATTCATACACCAGTGTACACAGACACTAGGGGCAAGGTGGACTAAGGGTGTTTTCATACCGACAATATTTGGTGCGCACCAAACGGTCCATTCAAACCAAAAGTGGTTAGTTCGGTTCGTTTGCGTTGGTGTGAAAGCGTCAATCGGACTCGGACCCGAACCAAATCAAGCGGACCGAGACCGCAAAAAAGAGGTGGTCTCGGTTCGCTTGAATCCGCACCAAAGTTGGTCATTTGGTGCGGATTTGGTGGTTCCTCTGGTGTGAACGCAAACCCAGGTCCAAACCATAGACAGCAGGTCCAAACGAACTATTCGAAATGCATCATGGGAGGAAACGCGTCTCCTCTGCCTGAAGTAACGCGCTGTACTCCAGCGCAGTAACAGAGTGTTGTCCAGACGCAGCCACGATTCATTTTCAAATTATTTTACCAACAATGGCCAATACAGACAATGTAATACACGAAGATCAGAGCAAGTACGTGCGATCGTGTGGCTCCAGAGTGAGTCAAAAAGAGAAGCCCCGGTGTTCCCCGTGTTCACGTAGCAACCAGCATTTGTTATTTTAGGCTTTAATTAACCAAATAATTTTATGGCAATAGCCTATTCAATTGATACAACTTTAAAAAGTCCCTGTTTTTAGCCTAGTGTGAGAAATACAGTGGGACTAGATCCAAACCAGAGTCCTGAACCAGCGGGGGCAGCTCCGGTTCAGGCCGGGCTCAGAGGAGCTGGAGCGGGGAGCCTCGACCTGAGGAAGCGCTTTCCCCGGGAAGAACCAAATGCGCGAAGGACGGACGCTCAGAACAACATATAACAAACCAAACTGGACTCACGCTTCTGTCCCTATGCTGCATTACCTTGGAACCAGCCGCGATTCTTGAGTGCGGAGGACCGGAGCAGCCCACCCGGACCTGTACTCCACAGCGCATTCTCACTTTCCCCGCAAAGAACCAGCGCGCAGACGACGGAAGGTTCCCCCTTAGACTCAGTCCATCAAGCACTGGTCTTGCTCGCCACCGTTTGGAACCAGCACATGGAGGATGGAGCCTCCGGACCATCTGACCAACGCGCTTGTAACAGAAGACCAAGGACCAGACCCCAGCCCCGTCCTGAGGAGCTGCGCGCTACTGTGAGCGCTGTTGGCTGCTGCTGTTACCCGAACTCTGGGCTGATGCGATGAGTTTATACAAAGTTCTATATGTTGCTGTTTTATGAGTTCATGGTGATAATTTGAGATGAGGATGGCCCGTGGTATTAACAGGAACATCGGTGTTGGTAACTGGAGTATCGCTGTTTTCTCGGGAAACAGAGACACGTCAATCGAACCAGTTTTGGTTCGTTTGCCGGTGTGAACGCGGACCACACTGGAGTGTATTTGCTACATAATAACAATTTTATTGCCTGGTGCGGACCAAATAATCGAACTAGCGGTGTGAAAACGACCTAAGGCTGCGTTCAGACTGCAGCCTGAAGTGACCCAAGTCTGATTTTTTGGCCTCTATGTGACCTGTATCTGATCTTTTAATGAGTCTGAACAACACAGATCAGATTTTTTCAAATGCGACCCAGGACACTTGGATATGTGCTCCTGAAACTGATACATATCTGATCTTTTGACATGTGACTTCAGTCTGAACGGTCAAAGTGCATTTATCCACCTACACGTTATCAACAAGCCACAAACGTCACTATTCTGCGCTGAAGTAGGCGAAAATTGTTAATGAACTCTGTGTCACTGAAGAGAAGCACATCACCACTCACCACTCTTGGCTACGTCTCCGCATCCACACGTTCCTATCAACGGACGTTGCTGCCGCTGTCCCACAAAACGCCACGTACGTAAACACAGAGCACACTCGCTGCGGTTGACGTCATCGTGTCCTCTGGTGCACATGCGGGACACTTTTGGGCCGTTTAACGTTCACACAGGGGATCACATACAAGAACTGTATGCACACTGGAGATACGATGACGTCAACCGCAGCGAGCGTGCTCTGTGTTTACAGAAGTTGTCCAAACATGGACGCAAGCATTGAGCACCTGGAGATTTTAAAGTTCCTCTCGTACCGGAGCCAGAACATGAACAACTTACTTGTTTTAAAGAGGAGATTGAGAAGGACGAGGTTTTTGGCCGTGGTGTTTTGTGGGACAGCAGCAGCGACGTCCGTTGAAAGGAACGTGTGGATGTGGAGACGGAGCCAAGAGTGGTGAGTGGTGATGTGCTTCACTTCAGTGACACGGAGTTCATTAACAATTTTCGCCTACTTCAGCGCAGAATAGTGACGTTTGTGGCTTGTTGATAACGTGTAGGTGGATGAATGCACTTTGACCGTTCAGACTGAAGTCACATGTCAAAAGATCAGATATGTATCAGTTTCAGGACCACATATCCAAGTGTCCTGGGTCGCATTTGAAAAAATCGGATCTGTGTGGTTCAGACTGTCATTAAAAGATCAGATACAGGTCACATAGGGGCCAAAAAATCAGATTTGGGTCACTTCAGGCTGCAGTCTGAACGCAGCCTGTGTCTTGCCCAAGGACACAACAACAGCATTCGTCTGTGGGAGCTAGAATCACATTGCCAACCTGTGTGTCAGTGGATCTGACGCTCAACCAATGATGTTTACGAGAGCGGGATTCGAACCACCAACCTTCAGATCAGTGGACGAACACTCTACCAACTCAAATACATCAAATAAATTCAAATAAATGTAGTTATTCTCAGAAATATAAATCAAATGTATTTTTTAAAATCAACCTCAAGGTCATTTTTTTTTTTATTCATATGAACTGCATTCTGTTAAATTCTTCTAGCATACTCTAGAGAACAAGTATCATTTTAATTGGAGAGAAAATTAAGCCTAAACTAATCTTAAGTCCAAACTGTTGGGGACAAAGCAAAGAAAACTGATTTTTTTTTAAAAAGAGAGAGATTTTGAAAGATTTTTGTGCTCTTATAATGTTTCTTCATCAAAAACAGACCTGGAGTTGTTTTGTTTCACACGTTTGAGTAATCCTGCATTATTAGTCTGTCTCCATCTCCAAAGCTCAAAATACTCTGTTCCACCGTGTGATGTCATAATTAGAGCCCGACCGATATATCGGCTGGCCGATATTATTGGCTGATATGGGCACCTGGAGACATATCGGCTATCGGCCGATATGCTTGCTGATATGGGCCGATATTTCACGTGGGCATGTTATACCTCGTTATAAAGCTTAGACTCTCTACATTATGTTCATTTAATCCAATTTACAGACAGATAAATGTCCTAATATGTGGCTCCGCATCAGTATTTATCTACGGTGTAATTTGTCTGTGTCCGTACTGTCCCTGAACACATCCCCAGAGTGACGTCACTTCACTCGCGTGTGTTTGTTTACACCCGCAGTGGTGCGCAACATTGAGATTATATTCTTTTTCGGACAATCTGTTTGAGTCTGGATTAAAAGGACATTTATTAGTGCAGATTGTGATGTGAGGAGGAGCCTGTGTGAGCGGTGAGTGTTGGAAATACATCGACTTTGAAGCTAGTTTAGGTTTTGTTAGCGGTTAGTTGCTGTAGCTCCCACACATAAACAGGCTGTTTTCTATTGGTCTATTGTAAAGTGACTATATTGGCCGTATATTTGTTACTGGACCAGTATTGATATGTAAATGAGCTGTGAATAGACGTGTGAATGATCCACATTTATGCATATAATTAATTACCGCGGTGCGCAGCATTTACGGCTAAAGGCTAATAGCGATAGTTTACTAGCTATGTTATGGGTCGGTCGCGATCGAAGCAACAGGAGCCTGCTTCTTATTGGGAGCCGTGTTTTCTCTTTTTCTCACTTTTTCTCTTCATGCCGCATGTAGACCCGTAGTTTGACAGCAGCAGCGGCTGAAAACGAAACTTTCAGAAATCTGCGTGTGCATAGGATAAAAAAAAGTGCATATTTGGCTGCAGTTCAGCATAAAATGAATAAACCAGGACTAATCTTGGGCTCGAGTGAAGGAGAGAGATAGAAACCGAGTCCCGACACTCAGTCCTGGTTCAGTTCTGGTTTAGTCCTGCTTGCAACAAAACAATCTCAAGAGTTGCTTGGGAGCCGAAAGAGCCAGCTGCTTTAGTGAGCCGAGCCAAAAGAGCCGGTTCTCCAAAAAAAAAAAAAAAAAACTGGAATACCCATCACTAGTAGCTAGAATGTGATGCAAAAATGCCATTAGGCCAATCTACTGTATGTTAATATGATGTAAAGAGTCAAAATAACAATAAATGTTGCCTAAATAAACTCAATTTAGAATTCACTAGAGCCAAACCTAAGTTTTTTAATCAATTCAAGATTTACAGTGAATTTTTACATCACTAAATATATCTGTGATTATATCGGCTATCGGCAGCTCCATCTCACATTATATCGGTTTCATATCGGCCACGACAAAATCCATATCGGTCGGGCTCTAGTCATAATGTGGTAGTTTTCCAGCAAGCACTTACCTTTTACCTCTTATTCAGTAGAGATTGGCAGTTCCAGGCCTGAAATCATCAAAATGATTCTAGTGAAGGTGTATGGAGTTTAAAAACACAGTAGAGCACTTCCTATATTACCACATGACATCACAAGGTGGAGCTTTTCAGAGCAGGCACCTTGGCTTTTGAATGACTTGCATGAGGAGATAACACTCACACCATCAATATCATCTTTTAAATCACTTTGTTCGTTTAAATTTCAATTAGGAATGAAAAACAATAAATTGAGAAAACAGTTTGTTATTTCATTATTCTGTTTTAGTGTAAAAAAAACCCCAAAACAAAACAAAAACAACTGATTAAAAAAAAAAAAAGAAATATTTAATTTAAAGTTTATTTCAAATAGCACCAATCAAAGTCATCGTGCCTATTTTAATTTGGATATTTTATTCTCTCTGGTTTATATGACGTTCTGCTGCTCAGCGCTGTGTGTGAATTCAGAGGCACCTGAACACAGAGTTTATCACTGCTTCTTGTTTCTTGTCATGGAATTTGATCGTGATGGGCGGCAGTAGCTCAGTTGGTAGAGCATTTGCCCACTGATCTGAAGGTCGGCAGTTTGAATCCCGCTCTTAACATAAACCTCACAGGTTGAGTGGTCAGATCCACTGACCCACAGGTTGGCTGGTGTGATTCCAGCTCCCACAGATGAATGCTGCTGTTGTGTCCTTGGGCAAGACACTTTGCCCACAGTGTCTGCGTACACTGGTGTGTGAATGGGTGAGTGGTTCCTTGTTTTGTAAAGTGCACCCTTGAAGGTGGAAAAGCGCTATAGAAAAATGTAACCATTTACCATGGGTGAATGGAGCCTCGTGAAGCGTTGACACCTCAGTCACAATATTGTCTCAAATGGTTGGACGTGTCTGAGGCCTTGGAGAAACACTGACCTCTAGTGGACAAATGTAACCATTGTCACGCAGGTGTCTCAGCATCGATGAAGTATTGTTAGTGTAAGACCGTACTTGTGTCCAGAGCGACACGTACCAACAACAACAATAATAATGATGATTTAAAATAATATGTAAAGAGCAACATAAGTAGCAGCTGTAAATAAGAAAATAGGTGTTACCTTGTTAGGTGCAATTAGATCAAACCATGGATCACTTTTTTCCACTTGTAGATGCCATCGAAAATGAAACAAATGCCAAAAGTCGCCAAAAGTCACCAAAATCACCACTAACGTCACACAATACTCCTCACTACCCAACATTTTTAACAAACATTGGTGCATCTTTTATACTGTAGCAGTTTAACACTTGTCAAACCACGGAAGTGCGCTGAACACTCTGAAGCAATTGCAGAGCAGAACATTCGCTGAGCCAATGAAACACTTCGATACACTGAAGCAATTGACACGCAGAGTGAAGCAGTAGGGGGAGGGACCGACACTTGGACACTTTGGTCATGTGAACGGCTGCTGTGAGACGAGCTCCGAGGCAGAGCTTCAGAGCAATTTGTTTCAGAAAGAACGAGACGTGCTCCGGAACTCCGTCTCATTTGCCCATCACTAGAATTCAACAATGACTTTCTCAGGCTACATTTATACATAGTCTGGTATGTTGAGAAACAAATATTTCGGTCCCTCAATTTTCCAAAATAACATCGTGCACACAGCATCGTTTTCAAAAAAAAGTTTTTGTTTACATCAACACGCATAAATACACCATCGAGCGCCGTCATAACTACACCAAACCTCTGGGCCGCACCTGGATTAGATTCAAACCTGTAGCATTTATTTCATTACAGTTAAATACCTTGATAAACGTGCATTACTGAGCGGGCTCGCCTCTCCACAGATCTGTTAAAGAAGTGGTCTCTGGTTATGGATATGAAACATCTGCCATGTGTGTAAATGAAAACACATAAGTGTTTGCAACAGAAGAAATGCAACTGCTGATCTAAATGCTTCATCATCATCATCGTCATCATCAGAGCAAAAGGGAAACATTGGACGCACTTTAGGCACATCAGCTCCTAAAACTCTGTTGATCTCACTTTACACACAAACTGTAGTTTTCCAGAATCTCCACTCTGGCCGCAGTTTTTAGAAAGATTTGTTTTCAGAGGGAATTCACCGTTTGTGTGTAAAAGATGGAACAAATGTCTCTGTTTTTAAAAATACCAGTGTACGTGTAAATGGGGCCTAAGACACAAAAGTAAACGTGTCGCTGTAAAAGAAGCGACATGTTCGTCCACAAAACTGCAACGATTTTTCAGGGAAATCCTTCTCACAGCAGAATTTAACTGGGAAAAATAAACCACAGAGAGAGAATAAAAAATATCAAAATTGAAATAGGCACGATAACTGTTTTTTGATTGGAGTTATTCAAAATAAACTTTAAATAAAATATTGGAAATAGAGGAAATCTGTTTTTTGAGGAAATCTTTTTTTTTTTTTTTTTGACACTAAAATGAAATAGTGAAATAAACTGTTTTCCCATTTTATTGTTTTTCATTTTTAACTGAAATTCAAAAGAACGAATAGTGCATGGACGAAATTGTTTGCATCATTGTGTATTTTGTGTACTTTTGTATTGTTCTTTTCCGCTTGCACAGCACTTTGTAAAGCTTGTTTTTAAAAGTGCTTTGTAAATAAAGATTTTTCGGTTTGAGAGAAGAACTCGGCGTAATAAATCTGTGTGTTAAACATGTGTGAATGAAACAAATCACAACAGGAAACTACATTATAACCAGTGTTGGGGAGTAACAGATTACATGTACCAGAGTTGAATCAGAGTACAAATTATGAGTAACTGTATTTGGTTACAGTTACTGTTTCAGTGAGTGGTAATTGGATTACAGTTACTTGGTTGAAATAAATAAATTACACAGAGGTATTTTCCTGTTTTCACATTTTGGGCTATATCCCCCCCCTTTTTTTTTTTTTCCTAATTCCACTCATTGCCAGACACTAAACCAGGTCTAAACCAGGTCTAAACCAGGTCTAAACCAGGTCTAAACCAGGTCTAAACTAGGTCTAAACCAGGTCTAAACCAGGTCTAAAACCAGGTCTAAACCAGGTCTAAACCAGGTCTAAAACCAGGTCTAAAACCAGGTCTAAACCAGGTCTAAAGTAGGTCTAAACCAGGTCTAAACTAGGTCTAAACTAGGTCTAAACCAGGTCTAAAACCAGGTCTAAACCAGGTCTAAACAGGTCTAGGTCTAAAGTAGGTCTAAACCAGGTCTAAACCAGGTCTAAACTAGGTCTAAACTAGGTCTAAACCAGGTCTAAACCAGGTCTAAACTAGGTCTAAACCAGGTCTAAACCAGGTCTAAACCAGGTCTAAACTAGGTCTAAACCAGGTCTAAAACCAGGTCTAAAACCAGGTCTAAACCAGGTCTAAACTAGGTCTAAAGTAGGTCTAAACCAGGTCTAAACCAGGTCTAAACTAGGTCTAAACTAGGTCTAAAACCAGGTCTAAACCAGGTCTAAACTAGGTCTAAAGTAGGTCTAAACCAGGTCTAAACCAGGTCTAAACTAGGTCTAAACTAGGTCTAAACCAGGTCTAAACCAGGTCTAAACTAGGTCTAAACCAGGTCTAAACCAGGTCTAAAACCAGGTCTAAACCAGGTCTAAACTAGGTCTAAAGTAGGTCTAAACCAGGTCTAAACCAGGTCTAAAACAGGTCTAAAACCAGGTCTAAACTAGGTCTAAAGTAGGTCTAAACCAGGTCTAAACCAGGTCTAAAACCAGGTCAAAACTAGGTCTAAACTAGGTCTAAACCAGGTCTAAACTAGATCTAAACCAGGTCTAGACCAGGATGTAACAGGACTAAACCATGCCGCACAGACCATGTCTCCTCCTCTTTTATCAATAATATTTTTTAATACGGTTAAGGAAAGACTGGGCATTTTATTTTCTTTTAGCAGACAAAACTTCTTTTGTGAAAATATCCTAGTCTTTGCCGCTTTACAGAAAATCAAGTAATCCAAAGTATTCAGATTACGTTACTCACTTTAAGTAACTTAATGGATTCTGTTACAAACTACATTTTGGGCTATGTAATCTGTAATCTGTAGGGGAATACATTTTAAAAGTAACCTTCCCAACACTGATTATAACACAAATCAGAAAATAGTGTCATACGGGCCCTTTAGCGTGGAAGGAACTTAGTCGATAAACGGCACGCAGGCATTTCTGAGTTTTCCTCCATGCTACGTTGTTTCCGAGACATCTGCTGTTCTGTTTCGTTTCATTCGTGCCTGTTTGATTTCTACCATTTTTCCACCATACTTCTCCACAACCCGCGTCCTTTCCGCTGGCACTGTACCAGCTGAGGCGGGCACCGGTTCCGTTTAACAGATGTGTGAAGGCCCCTCGCGCAGAATTCTAATGTGTGTGTGTTTTTTTTTTTTTTTTGTTTTCTCTTTTACCTCTCCAGGGCTCCTGCTGTCCCTCTGTCCTCTCTCTGTGTTCACCGGAGCGTGCCCATCACCAGCGTCTCCGAGTTGAAGTCGTATTGGTTGCTGGACGACGCAGACTTGCCCCAGGAGTACAGGCTGGGCGGCCGCTGCTTGAAAGACGAAGTGTATCTGAAAAAAAAAAAGGCAATAAAGAGCCGTGATTGTACAGTAACAGATTCCAGGGTGTTTTTGTTTATTTATTTTGGACTAATACAGAAATGTTGGCCCCTACGGAAGTCCATTTTATTTGCATATTATTGGAAAAGGTGCATTGTGTAACTTTTTGTTTAGGGTCCGTCACCTGCTTGTTTCTATGGAGATGTCAATGCTCTGCCTGGAATGTTCCACAGTGTGATATTGAACAGATCTACCTTATGTTTATTCAGTTACAGGTGGTTTTATTGTTCGCAAATACCTACAAAAACAGATCTGACTTGTACTTGGCAGAGTCCTGCACCGGTCACTTTTTGAAGATCCGCACCTGCCCGCTAAGACTAAACCAGGACTAAACCAGGACTAAACCAGGACTAAACCATGACTAAACCTATGTCATGTCATTCGAGGAAAATATATATATATATATATATATATATATATATATATATATATATATATATATAACCGTGGAGCCGATCACCAGGACTGGGTCAGGACTAAACCAAGTCTAAACCAGGACTTAAACAGGTCTAAACCAGGATTAAACCAGGACTAAACCAGGATTAAACCAGAACTGAACCAGGACTGAACCAGGATTAAAACCAGAACTGAACCAGGTCTAAACCACATCTAAACCAGGACTGAACCTACAATGTGTCATTAGCAGATTATAAATATATACACGCTGCAACCGCAGAGCCGATCGCCAGGACTACACCAGGACTGAACCAGAACTAAACCAGGACTGAATCAGGACGGAACCAGGACTAAACCAGGTCTAAACCAGGACTTAAACAGGTCTAAACCAGGACTAAACCAGGACTTAAAAAGGTCTAAACCAGGTCTAAACCAGGACTAAACCAGGAGAGCAGCCGCTGAGCCGATCACCTCCGCTGATGGTAAATACACTTAAGTCTCTCTCAGCCTAGTCTCTCATCGTTCCAGGAAAAGACGGGAAATAGCACTTGTTTCCAGGACAACAGACGTCCTGGACACGCGTCAAGTATTTTTCTTCTGTTGGTTGTTCATTGGATTCACCTGACCGACCCGTGTGTAATCACTACTCACCCGCAAAATTCCAGGACGTTAAAACCTGCCCATTTCAACAACTATTTACGTGTATCTGACCCAGAGCAGGACTCTAGTACTCAGTCTGGTTTGGGTTCTATGAAGGTAGAAAGGTTTAATGCCATACTGTGAAACATTCCAGACAAAGCAAGTATTATTATTTTGGGATGTTTTCTTTAGTTTGTTTTTTTCTCTCAAAGAAAACACATGAACTTAAATTCCATTCTGGACTTTTGAACATTCAGCATATTAAAGGGTCTGACTTCTTTATTTGGAGGTTCTGCTTTTTGTCTCTATGACAATGATGTTATTGCTTAAAATGTTTTTCAGTATGACATTATATTTGTCTGTTTCCCTGAAGATGAGCAGACAACTCTAGCAGGCCATGTTAAAGAGTTGCAGATCTGCTCTGTGGAGAGGCGAGCCTGCTCAAGAATCCTCTATTTTAGCAATAAAACACATGTATTTGAATAAAGTTTAGTTAGTTTAGTTTAAGTTTGAGCTGCACTTTGAAACATAAAGTAAAGTGACACGAGATGAGCCGGTGCCAGACTTTCCAGAAGAAAAAGTCACATAGTGTTTGAGATGCACTAATTCAATACTCACTACTCATTTACACACAGTTTTCATGTAGTTACTTGCAGAATAAATAACAGCTGCATAACATATTTGGATCAGTTTTGTCATATTTTATTTTAAGGAAATTAATTTTCAGTTTTCAGTCTCTGCACTGGTATCAGTTGATCTTGGGTACAGATACTTATAGGTGCATTATGTACAGGGTTCCCACGGTCAAGGAAATCCTGGAGAAGTCATGGAAATTGAAAGTGTAATTTTCCAGGCCTGAAAAAGTCATGGTATTTCGTTAATTCAATGAAAACACTGGAAAAAGTAATGGAATTTTAGTATCTCTTTCACACAACTCCAGCATTCTGTTAAGTTTCCATTAGACTATTCTGATTTTTTCTGAACATCTGCGCCTTTTGTTTAAAAGAGACGACAATAAATGCACTGACAGGATTTTAAATGTTAAAAAACTATAATCCCAAACCATAAGGTGAGTGGAGAGAGTTAACATTTCATATTTAGCCCTAAAAGTCTGATCAATTCTACACATGTAGGTGCTGTAAAGTCATGGAAACTTCACTTTAGGTCATAAAAAAATCATGGAAAAGTTTTGAAATCTGATCAGTGAAAAAGAGTGGGAACAGTTGTCATGTAGTTACTCAAGGGATAAATAACAGCTGCATAACACATTTGGATAGTTTTTGTCGTATTTTATTTAATTGTAAGGAAATAAATGCTGTTTTCTGGTATCTCGTGCACAGATACTTAAAGATTCACTATGTAACTTTTTGATTTAGGGTTTGTCACTTGCTTGTTTCAACATCTTCTAGCCTTTTTCACATGGGATAAGTACAATTTGGTGACGCCTGGTAATTTGTAAATTAGCGTCCCACCTCTGTGTTACTTTCAGCGCATTCACACGGGATAAACGAAGTCTGTAAATGACTCTATTTTACTGACACTGACACAGAGATTGAAAGAGAAAAGAATGTGGAAATGGAAACAAAAGAAAGAGACAGAAAAGACGCGCAATTACAACAATAAACACTGAGATGTAGATTGGCACAGGACTAGTGTTATCACCGGACGTCTGTGTTTGCCGAAATATAGCAGGTAATTTGAGGCGGAATGTTTACTTTACAAATTACAGACATGACGCATTCGTACAGGATTAAGATCGCAGACATCCTCCACAATTAGTACAAATCACCAAAGGTCCACAGTAAGGATGTAACAATAAAAGAAATATCGTGATATTGTATCGTCAAAGTTACAGGTGTAAATCAGGACTGAAACAAGGTCTAAACTAGGACTAAACCATGTGTAAATTTGGACAAAACCAGATCTAAACTAGGATTAAACCAGGTGTAAAATAGGACTAAACCAAAACCAAACCAAGACTAAAACCAGGTCTAAATCAGGACTAAAGCAGGACTAAATCAGGACTAAACCAAGTCTAAACTAGGACTAAACCAGGTCTAAATCAGGACTAAAACCAGGTCTAAACTAGGACTAAACCAGGTCTAAACCAGGTCTAAAGCAGGACTTAATCAGGACTAAACCAGGACTAAACCAAGTCTAAACTAGGACTAAAACCAGGTCTAAACTAGGACTAAACCAGGTCTAAACTAGGACTAAACCAGGTCTAAATCAGGACTAAATCAGGACTAAACCAGGACTAAAACCAGGTCTAAACTAGGACTAAACCAGGTGTAAATTAGGACTAAATCAGGTATCAAACCAGGTATAGACTAGGACTAAATCAGGACTAAACCAGGAATAAAACCAGGACTAAACTAGGACTAAACCAGGACTAAACCAGGTGTCAAATTAGGACTAAACCAGGACTAAACCAGGACTAAAACCAGGTCTAAACTAGGACTAAACCAGGTCTAAATCAGGACTAAAGCAGGACTTAATCAGGACTAAACCAGGACTAAACCCAGGTCTAAACTAGGACTAAAACCAGGTCTAAACCAGGACTAAACCCAGGTCTAAACTAGGACTAAAACCAGGTCTAAACTAGGACTAAACCAGGTCTAAACTAGGACTAAACCAGGTCTAAATCAGGAATAAATCAGGACTAAACCAGGACTAAAACCAGGACTAAACTAGGACTAAACCAGGTGTAAATTAGGACTAAATCAGGTATCAAACCAGGTATAGACTAGGACTAAATCAGGACTAAACCAGGAATAAAACCAGGACTAAACCAGGACTAAACCAGGTGTAAATTAGGACTAAACCATGACTAAACCAGGGCTAAAACCAGGTCTAAACTAGGACTAAACCAGGTCTAAATCAGGACTAAATCAGGACTAAAGCAGGACTTAATCAGGACTAAACCAGGACTAAACCCAGGTCTAAACTAGGACTAAAACCAGGTCTAAACTAGGACTAAACCAGGTCTAAACTAGGACTAAACCAGGTCTAAATCAGGACTAAATCAGGACTAAACCAGGACTAAACTAGGACTAAACCAGGTGTAAATTAGAACTAAACCAGGTCTAGACTAGGACTTAATCAGGACTAAACGAGTACTAAAACCAGGTCTAAACTAGGACTAAACCAGGTCTAAATCAGGACTAAAACCAGGTCTAAACCAGGTCTAAACTTAGACGAAACAGGGGTTAAATATCGTGATATTGTATCGTCAAAGTTCTCACAATAATATCGTGGACCATCACAATATATCGAATTACAAGTCTCTTTCTTAAATGAAGAGTTATGGTGCAGCAATAGCTAAAAAAGACAGAGGGAACTACATAGACCATGATCCTTTGCTTAGTGTATTTCAGTGTAGACTACAAGAAGAAATAACAGTTCTAAGCACTTTTAAGTTTTAGTTCTTTGGATTAAGTCTTGAGGAAAAAGTAGCATATGAACAGTTTTATTTGCAGCCTTCACGAAGTATCGCAATAAACATCGTACAGTGAGATGTATATCGTGAAAGTATCGTACGGAGAGATTTGGATATTGTTACATCATGAGCCTCCCCACCATATCGTGAGCTTTCACACAATATCGCAATAAATATCGTACTGTGAGGTTCAAACTGTGATGATATCGTATCATGAGACCTGGATATCGTTACACCACTAGTCCACAGGTAATACTAATCCCGTGCAAATAGAGCTTTTGTCACTGCTCTGCCTGGAATGTTCTAGTCTGATTCATCAGGAAGTTTCACTTAGTAGAAACCGTCTGACCTTGCAGCATTAGGATTCGTTTGCTCGAACGGTAGACAGGTACTTTTTTATTTAACCAATCACTGCTATTTGGTTGTGGCGCTAGTTCGATGCACCAAATCCCGTAGGAAGAAGGGCAATAATGTCTTTTTCCTTGATGAAATTCACCAAACATTCTCTTTGTTCCAGCTTTAAATCCTCCATCTTGGGAAACGTTGCCAACACAGAATATATGGCTCTTTGCTGATTGTTTATTGCCTGAACTCACACTTCTGAGGTTTTTGCTAAGAGTCGACAGTGTTGGGGAGTAACAGATTACATGTACCAGAGTTACGCAATCAGAGTACAAATAAATGAGTAACTATTTTCGGTTACAGTTACTGTTTAAGTGAGTGGTAACTGGATTACAGTTACTTTGTTGAAATAAATGGATTGGACAATAAACCAGGTCTAAAACCAGGTCTAACCAGGACTAAACCAGGACTAAACCAGGACTAAACCAAGACTAAACCAAGACTAAACCAGGACTAAAACCAGGTCTAAATCAGGACTAAACCAAGACTAAACCAGGACTAAAACCAGGTCTAAACCAGGTCTAAACCAGGAATAAACCAGGACTAAACCAAGACTAAACCAGGACTAAAACCAGGTCTAAAACCAGGTCTAAACCAGGTCTAAATCAGGACTAAACCAAGACTAAACCAGGACTAAAACCAGGTCTAAACCAGGTCTAAACCAGGACTAAACCAAGACTAAACCAGGACTAAAACCAGGTCTAAAACCAGGTCTAAACCAGGTCTAAACCAGGACTAAACCAAGACTAAACCAGGACTAAAACCATGTCTAAACCGGGTCCAGAACAGGTCTAAACCAAGTCTAAAACCAGGTCTAAACCAGATCTAAACCAGGTCAGGTCAGGATTACGTTACAGACTACATTTTGGGATATGTAATCTGTAATCTGTAGGGGAATACATTTTAAAAGTCACCTTCCCAACACTGAGTGTCAAGTATATTCCGATTCCTGACCTAGTCACTGGAGAGAAATGAAATTGAGCGGAGGCACTAGGTGGCACCAGCCTGACTAGAAATGTTCCACAGTATGACATTAAACAGCGCTATTTTACATTTATTCAATTACAGGTGGTTTTATAGCTCAAAATACTTAGAAAAACAGAGATTCTCACTGTGAGCAGGGTTGCCTTTCTGCAGATCTGACTTGTAACCTGGTCTGGTTTGGTCTCCATGCTGATAGAAAGGTTTAATACCACACTGTGATACGTTCCAGACAAAGCAGTAAAAGCATTTGACGGACCTTCTACCAAAAAACTTACACACTGTATCTTCAAAGCCACAGTGAAGTGAAGTGAAAAAGCCGGATAGGTGCATCCCTACACTGTGCCTCTTTAATATTTATGCTACACTTCCCAAGATTGTTTTTTGAATATATTACAAAAGCTACGACCGGACGTTCACCTTAACCCACTTCAGCTTGGATCAGAGTGAGCCTCGCTGTATTTCTCTATGGACTTGTCCAGGCGGTAATACACCTATAAGAGACCTGACTTTGAAAATGACCCCATCAGCTCCACTCTGCTCCACTGGCCCCCTGTCCGTCTGGGAGAACTATATTAGGAAAGTCAAGGGGACGGACGGATGACTCAGCACACGCTTTACAGATGCATTACCATAGGATTAAACAAGGACGCAACACACAGAACATAAACTGGTCTAAACTAGAGCTCTAAACCAGGTACAAACTGCACATTACACTATTTTCTGATCTATGTTATAATATTGATTCTTCATCGCAAACATACAAGGAGGTGTGTTTTTTTTTAATCATTCACACATGTTTAACACACAAACCCTGTATATTTAATTAAGATGAGTTATTCTACCTGTTCCACCTTCTGATGTCGCATTGTAAATTTAAAACTTATATAATCATCTTGTTTTCAGATTTATTATCTACTTACTAGTTCTGAGATTGGTTACCGTATTTTTTGGACTATAAGGCGCACTGGATCAAAAAACGTACAGGTGCTCATCAAACTGGAGGGCTTAGATTCTTGTAAAGCAGAAAAAAGAATGGCAAAGGCACTCTGATATGCGGTGAATTTATTACTAGTCACACCAACGCGTTTCGACTACTTAGTCTTCATCAGGGCTGATTGAGTCAGCAGCAGGTGTGACCATTTATAGGGGTTGCGACCCAAGACACGTGATAGTTAAAAAACACAAACAAAATCTCCCAAAACATGTTGAATCCAAGTATATTGACAACAAACCATTCATAACACAACAGATAAATAACACTGTTCTGTATAAACTGGAGTCTAGTCAACAATACATAATCCCTTAGATTACACAGCACACATTATTTTCAGTTGATTATCAAGAAGAAGAAAGCACCAGTAATTTAATAACAAAGATAATGAGAAATACCTGGGTATTTGGTGGCCAACTGTCAAGGCAACAGTGTAATAAAGATGTCGGCATGTTAAGGCAGCAAATAACAGCATACATGCAGGGGCTTAATGGTTATGAGAGCCTCTGCCATCCTTTTTTCTGCTTTACAATATCAATAATGTTGAATTCTCCCGTCTATTTTCATACTTAAGGTGCACTGGATTATGCGGCACATTAAGTGAAACAAACGGACGACACTTGAGACTGATCCTTAGCCCAGGCGTCCACGATCCATCGGCAGATCATGGCGTAATTCGTTGCGATAGTTTCTCCCTGTCTTGGTGAATGTGTATTATGAATGTGAATGTTGGTGGATAATTAAGTTTGTTTTTTTATTTCCTAAGAGGACGACTCAAATATACATTAAGTAATAATGTGTTTAATGCAGATTTGAGCACATTTGTTTACATTTTACAGAAACTAAACCACATGGATAATTTGCATAAACTATAAGCGCTGAAAAAAAACTGCTCGCTCCTTGTGCACTGATGTGGTCAGCTCCTGTCGCGAGGCTCCTGACTACAGTAGCTGTAATGCTTCAACAATCCATCAAGTGGTGTGGCTTTGTATCTTACCAAAGTCGTACTAAAACATTTTGACAGATATTTGAGCGCCATGTCCAACATAAAATCGGTTGGAGGTCAGTAACACAACCAGAATTAATACATAAAGTGCCCCGGATTATAAGACTCACTGTCGATTTTTGAGAAAATTAAAGGATTTTAAGTGCACCTTATAGTCTGAAAAATACGGTAATTCTATTCTTGAGGTAGTTTATTTTAAGACGAATATCGTGGCCATACCGACTTATCAAAGCCTGATCCTGTCAGATCTGAGAAGCTGAGCAGGGCCGGGCCTGGTTAGGGACTTGGAATGGAGACTACAGGGAATTCCAGGTGCCACAGTGACCTCACTTCCGATAGTCTGTCCCAGGGCAGCTGTGGCTACAATAGAAAACTGTAAAGCACTGAGTATCTTGAAAGGCGCTATATAAATGCAATGATGAATTAATGAATATTAACTTGTCAAGTAAAATGATCTTGCAGCATGGACAGATCATTTCACTACTTTTTTGTCATGTTCTGATAGATTTAAGTGCTTACATCTTAAATTTTGGCCAAGCTTTTTTGCAGTGCATGTGATGATACAGGAAGTGCTCCACTGTGTTCTGAACTCCACACACCTTCACTAAAATCATTTGGATGACAATTTCAGCCGTGCAATTGCCAATCTCTACTAAACTAAAGGTAAAAAGGAACTGTTCACTTGAAAACTACAGATCCATGACATCACAAGGTGGAACAGAGCATTTAGAGACAGACTAATAATAAAAGGCCACTCAAGCCTGTGTGAATGAAGCATGTTTTTGATGAGGTAACAGCGTAATAACAAGAGTCAGTTTTGTGTGATATTTTGTGTCGTTTAACAGTCCAAGTGTCTCATTAGATCTTTGGAAGCTGAGCGTGTCTGGGCACAGTTAGGACTTGGATGGGAGACCGCGGGGAAATACCGGGTGGCACAGAGATGTGGCAATGGCTCTGGTGCATGCCGATGTTGTGTCCTTGGGCAAAACACACATTCACATTGCCTATTATGAATGTGGTTTGTGGTTTGACGAGGCTGTGCTGTGTACCACAGGACAGCTGGAGCTACAACAGTCTCACCACCACGAAGTATGGACTCAATTAGTAATTCATCCAGCGAACTGTATAAGGTACTATATGAATACTTTGATTTGAGTGGACACTTGAGGTCGTCAGTAGAAACAGTATGCACTTTTAGGTTTGTTTTGGTCCATATTTAGGTCTACACAAGGATTTCTGCCAAAACAGAAGTAAACAAGACTAAAACAGGTAAAAACAGACAGGTAGGATCTGTGGAGAGGCGACTCACAATAAAAACGCATGTGCAACAAAACTAAAATCAGCATTGAGGAAGGATTAAGTTAGGTCTAAACCAGATTTAAACCAGGACTAAACCAGGTCTAACCTAGGACTAAACCAGGTGTAAAATAGGACTAAACCAGGAATAAATCAGGACTAAAACCAGGCTTAAACTAGGACTTAACCAGGTCTAAATCAGGACTAAACCAGGTCTAACCTAGGACTAAACCAGGTGTAAAATAGGACTAAAACAGGTCTAAATCAGAACTAAAACAGGACTAAAACCAGGCCTAAACTAGGACTAAACCATGTGTACATTTTGACTAAACCAGGATTAAAACCAGGTCTAAGCTAGGACTAAACCAGGGGTAAACTGGGACTAAACCAGGACTAAAACAGGACTAAATTAGGACTAAAACCATATCCAAACTAGGACTAAACCAGGTGTAAAATAGGACTAAAACCAGGTCTAAACTAGGACTAAACCAAGTGTAAATCCAGACTAAACCAGGACTAAAACAGGACTAAACCAGGTGTAATTTAGGTCTAAACCAGGACTAAATCAGAAGTAAACTAGGACTAAAACCAGATCTAAACTAGAAATAAACCAGAACTAAATCAGGACTAACCCAGGACTAATTCAGGACTAAACCAGGACAAAAACAGTACTAAATCAGGACTAAACCAGGACTAAAACCAGGTCTAAACTAGAACTAAACCAGGTGTAAATTAGGACTAAACCAGGACTCAAACCGGGTCTAAACTTGGACTAAAGCAGGTGTAAATTAGGACTAAATCAAGAGTAAATCAGGATTAAAACAGGACTAAACCAGGACTTAAACCAGGTCTAAACTAGGACTAAACCAGTTTAAATTAGAACTAAACCAGGACTATAACAGGACTAAACCAGGACAAACCAAACTTCCACTATGCTTAATCAAACCCAAACCCACTCTAAATCAGGTCTAAACCAAGTCTAACCCAGGTCTAAACCAGGACTCAACCAGGACTCAACCAGGACTCAACCAGGACTCAACTAGAACTAACCAATCTTAAATCATTACCGGTAGAAGCTCCGGTGCCGGTTCTTGAGGTACTCCCGGTAGTTTTTCGTCAGCAGCGTGTAGAGGAAGGGGTTGATGCAGGAGTTGGAGTAGGTGAGACTCGCCACCAGGTAGTTGATGCACGTATGCGTCTGAGAGGGCAGGCTCAGCGGCTTGTTATGGTACAGAGGGAGCAACTGCCAAATCCAAAATGGCAAAAAACACGCCCAGAAAACTAAAACTATGGTGAAAATCATGATCAGAACTTTTTGTTTGGGCGAACGCTGGTTTATAACGACGTTTCTCTGCGACTCCAAGTACGTCCTCGCTAATCGTATGTACAGATATCCGATGATAAGTCCTGGCGCCATGATACTCGTGCCAAAAAGTACAGTTAGGTACACTTTGTAAGCTAGCGGAGCCCATGTCGGCGCGCACATTCGCTTCATGCCTCCGTTCGGTGCCTTTTGCGTCGTCTGCGTAACCATCACCATCATGGGCACGGTCAGGAGCACGGACAGGATCCAGACCCCCCACGCCAAAGCTTTACGGTAACTTTTGGAGCGCCTCACCGTGTCCAGAGGTTTGGTCACGGCCAGGTAGCGCTCCATGCACATCACCGTAAGCGTAAAGATGCTGGCGTGCATGGTGAGCAGGTCCAAGCTGAGGAGGATGCGGCAACCGACGTCCCCAAAGTACCAGTCTTTGAGAAAGTACGTGGACACGATGAACGGGATGGTGGATAGGTACAGGAGATCCGCTAGAGCGAGGTTTATGATGGAAATGTACATCGAAGTGGCGAAACGGATCGAGTGGCACATGACAACTAGTGTGTAAATATTCCCAGACACCCCGATAACGTAAACCACGGAGAGCAGAGTCCCGAAAGTGGACGTGACGACAAGTTCTTGGTCCACGGCGGAGCCCACGCGAGGCGGGTTGAGGGTTCTGTTGCTCATCGTACCGGTGTTTGTCGCGCGTAAATCCCGGAGAAGTTGGATAGAGAGACGCAGGAGCTCGCGCGGTTGTGTTGTGGTGCTTGTCCGGAGCGCGCGCACGGCTCCAGGCACGGCTGCGGCTGCCTCCACGCGCACGTGACGTCACCGCATCGAATTCACACACGTAGGGTCGCGTACGGTGTGGGAGATGAATGGGTGATGATCGGTGAGGGCGAGTGGACGGAGGGACGAGAGCCGTGAGCGTGCGTAACGGTGCCGTCGATGCGTAAAAGCCCCCCCCCCCCCAAAAAAAATGTACTGCGCAATCATTTTTTTTTTACATTAGTTTTGATTATTGTATAAAAATATAAATATATAGAGGCCCAGTAGATTGAAAAGAAAATTGGCATTAGGAAAATACTACTAAACTACTTTTTGGGCTTCTGTGTTTTTAAATTCCTCTGCTCGTTTTCCATCAAGGATCACGACAGCATACTACTTTCATGCTGATTAGGCACTGGATGCATAAATACATACATTACTGTGATTTCATGAGCATTTGACTTAAGTAGACAGCTGGAGAGGAGCCGTGCGTGTGCGTAATAATGGCGCTCATGCGTAAAACGTCCAAAAAGAAAACAACGAATGGATCTGTTTTTACGCACGAACCCCTTGCGCAGCTGGTATTTTTTTGAATTTTATATATACGCTCACCTAATTGACCTCACCTTGTCAGAAACATAGCAGTTAAATATTTTTCTAAATCGTGCTACCCTAACTGGTGATATGAGAAGCCGGTGGCGCAGATTGGCAGCCTTTCATCCAAGAGATCCCAGGGCAGCTGTGGCTACAGTAGCAGCTTACCACCACTGAATGTAATGAATAATGCAGTGGGCATGAAAGGCACTATATAAATCGAGTGCATTACAGGCAGATTTTATGCCAGATGCTCTTCCAGTTCTAAACCAGCTGAGCTACACTGCGTTGATTTGAGTGGGCATTTCAGGGGCATTAACGCCAACTCTCCAATTCTTATGGCAATGTTCATCCCACTGCACTATACCACACTACTAACCCATGAAGATGATGGGTTTAAAAGTAAAACACAAAAAAGTAAAACACACTATTGAAACCAACTCGAATTCTTCTGGACTAAGTCATGCCCAATTATTACCATATTTTTTCGGAATATAAGTCACAATATTTTCATGGTTTAGGTGGTCTTGTGACTTATACTCTGGTGTGACTTATATATTAAAATGTTCACACTGAAGCTGTGAGAGGCTCTAGTCTTGTGTGTCAGTATCTACTGCTCCTGTTCCTCCTGTACCACTGTCACTTGGCTCTACTGCATGTCTCCTGCAGAAAGAACAGCTTTCCTGCTGCAAGTAATGAAATCTGCAGCTGAAAACAGTAATAGAATGAAGAAAACAAAACAAAACAAAAGGGAATCGCAGGCTAAAAACTAGATTTAACAAGAGTTGGTAGAGTGGAAGTGACACCGAGGATGAAGATTTCAGTGGATTTAGTGATTTGGAGTGAGATGAATAGGGTAACCAAACGTCTGTTTTTCCCCGGACATGTCAGTTTTTTGCGTTCTGTCCTGGCCGTTCAGGGTTTTTTTTTTTAAGTGATGGAAATGTCCAGGTTTTCATTACCTTTCATTGGGATATTAATGTAACTCTCTGTACACTTCAGATCGAGTGAGCAGACACAGACATTTGATCAGCCAGCAAAATGCCAAAGAGCAAATGCGCAGTTTACAATGACTTGCACAAGAAATTCCCAGTTGTCCGTCCCCAGTCGGGACAAATGGGAGGCCATGTGCACAGTGTACTACTACTACTACTACTACTACTATTTCTATACTACTACTACTGCTAATAATAATAATGATAATGATAATAATATCTAGAAAAGCACTCAGAGAGCGCAGACCTCCGCCAAGGACTACCCCCATTTTTTTATATAAATTGCGATAAAATCAGTCTTCTGGATCAGATCCGGATCAGCCTTTGGAATATGAAAGAGGATCCCATTGTCCATCCCTGAGTCAAATTTCATGGGGTTTGGTCAATAATTAACCGAGAAATTGAGAAACACAATTTTTGGCCCCATTTACCACAATGTTAACTCAAATTTCAAAGTGATCCAGAATCCAGGATTTCTTCCGGATCACCCCCAAAATGAAATCAGTTCTTCCTTTTCACATTTCCAACAAATCCTGAAAATTTCATCAAATCGGTCCCTAACTTTTTGAGTTATGTTGCTAACAGCAAACAAACAAACAAACAAACAGACAAACAAACAAACGCCGGCAAAAACATAACCTCCTTGGCGGAGGTAATGATGCATCAGTTTTATATAGCGCTGTTCTAGACACTCAAATACACTTAGATTTATATACATTTATATACATTTAGATTTTATTCACACACACTATTCACGTAAACCGGAAGACGTTTGGAAACATGCGGATGACGACTTCCTTTAAGCTCTGTTGCCGGAAAACTGAGAAAATGACTGGGTTTTCTTCATCTAGATGTCATTGTATTCTTTCATTTTTAGTTTTATAAATTGCCTTTTAATTAATGTCTAACTGAATTTAAAAAAAAGATGCAATCAGCAGTTACAACCAGCTGTCTGTAGGTGATATGGAAGCTGTGTTTAGAGTCCCATCAGGACTTTGTCAAGCTTTGTCAGGTTGTGAAGATGCTATAGCCTATAAACTCATCATGGTGAATTAATTAGACTGTATAAGTTAAGTGAGGAAGAACTTTGGACTGCTGTTTTTAAGTAAAGCGCCATTAATTCACGCTATGATTATTAGATACGCTCACATTTTTGTCCTGTTCTCAAGATACATGACTAAACTGTGGCTCGTGTTAAAGCTGCATTGTGGAGGGTCCGTTTTTCTCCGCTTTTCTCCATGGAGATGTTTTTGCTTTGTCTGGAATGTTTCACAGTATGGCATTAAACCTTTCTATCTTCATGGAGACCTAATCAGATCAAGTTATAGGTCAGATCTGTGGAGAGGCGACCCCGCTCACAGTCAGAATGTCTGTTTTTCTAAGTATTTTTGAGCTATAAAACCATTTTTAATTGAGTAAATGTAAGGTAGAGCTGGTTAATGTCACACTGTGAAACATTCCAGGCAGAGCAACGATATATCTGTGACTGTAGGACCACGGGTGGGCTCTGTCACTTGGGTGCAGTCTGATTATTGGTTGGCGGTGACATCAGTCTATAAAAGCGCTCCCTTTCCGTCCCCTTGCCCTCTGACCTCACGCTCTTGCTTCCGGTGTTCGGTTGTTGACGCCGCTTGCTCATGCTCTCAGCGCTCACTGCCATGGGCCTATGTTACTGCGGCGTTTGCGTACCGCCCGTCATGCAGGGTAGCGGGCGGGGGCTGGCTGTTTGGGATCTGCCTTTCGCCGCAGTCTTCCAGTGACTAATAGACGCATCAAGAATCTCAGACTTCCGGTCATTACGCAATCCATACTGGGAAGGATTTTCTGAAAAAGTGAGCATCAAACCTCCATGTTTGTTTTCCCAGTGGGATGAGTCTATTGTCAAAGCTGATCTTTTCTAGTCTTTTGAACCATATCACTTTTGTTTCTGGTTCTGATATTGTCATATTTTAGTTTTGGGATTTGGACATTGTTAATTGTGTGGTTGTTGGATCCTAACAGTGGAAATCTGCTCGAGAAATGTGTTTGTGAACTCCATAAATGCAAAAGGGAATCAGATGTATGTGACTGCAAACCTCTGTTCAAACTGTTTCCCTTCCCAACGGAACTGAAAAATAGTGAAAGGCGATGGGCAGGATTGATCCACGGGAAGGACCAAAAAGGAAACCTTTGACTGCCTAAATCATCCCGAGTTTGCAGAGAACATTTGGTATGTGGAGCGACATCACAGCAAAATCCCGATCCCTCACTCCATCTTGGTTACCAATTTAAAAAGTCAACGCCAAAGCGAAAGGCACCAACTGTTCGTCAAGAAACACCTTCCACTGCAAAGAGACCAAGACTTAATGTTGCTGTAAAACTACAAGAACAAGAAAGTGCATCTCAGTCTGTTTGTCTACTGCACTTCTCGCTTAACAAATGGGATCCCGCTTTAATGACGCTCCACATACTTTTGGACTTTCAAAACTATCTCTTAGTTGTACAGTTGGGGGTAATGTGCATTTTACTTTATAGATCTTAAACCATGGAGTTGAGTGCATTGTTGCTGCCTTGCCTTTTCTTGCTGTTTCTGCGTGCTGGTGTTTTCCGGAGATTTGAGCTCGGACTGGATTTACGTCTTTGGAACCATCTTTGTCATCGACAACGAACCTTTTATATTAGCAGGTCCTGTTTTTTTTTTCCTTTATGATGAGTTATGTTACTGTAATTGTTCATTTTTGCCACACACACGCCACATATCCATGGAAAAGTTACACAGTGTATCTTTATTAAAGCTCATTTCTCTTCTAACGTGGTTTGAGTGTTATTGTTAAAAGTGAAAAACAAAACAGAATTTGACAGGATAAGTGTTAAAATCAGGAGGAGAGCGTCGCTGAAGTCCCAATGAAGAGAAACCCCAGAGTAAAAAGTATAAATACTTTATGACAAAAGTTAAAAAATAACTGATAAGTAAAAAAAAAAAGGGGAGGATCCTCAGTAAAACTCTAATTCATTTCACCTGCCCATTGCCCTCTTTCGTTCACTCACTATTAGGAAACAGTTTGACCCACGCACCTTTTGGTTAATGGGACATAGCGTTGGTTAAAATGAAGAATTATGCACTAAAGATGAAACATGACATTACCTTCTGCTCCCTGCACCTCATTGACTTGGGACATTGAAGGATGGGATGAAATACTGAGGACAAAAACCAGTAATCTCACTCTTAGCGTCAGTACTTCCTGTAAAACTTTATCTCTATGAGGTTGCCGAGTCATACAAAATTGACTTGTGAGTATTAAGCCATGTTAGAATTGCCGTCTTACCCGTGTGCGTAAATGATGAGAAGAAACGTCTCAAACTTAAGTAGCTGGACATCCACTCATACCTGATCGATAGAACTAACCCCACCCCTGAGAGAGTCTGAAATCTGCTGAACTCCTCCAAGACACTGACATGATACAAACAGGACGGACACTCTTTCTGCAGGAGACATATGCAGACAGGAACATAAAACAGGACTAAACCAGGCCTAAACCAGGACAAAACCAGGTCTAAACCAGGTCTAAACCAGGACAAAACCAGGTCTAAACCAGGTCTAAACCAGGATTGAACCAGGACTAAACCAGGATTAAACCAGGACTAAACCAGGCCTAAACCAGGATTAAACCAGGATTGAACCAGGACTAAACCAGGATTAAACCGGGATTAAATCAGGTCTCAACCAGGATTAAACCAGATCTAAAGCAGGACTAAACCAGGACTAAGCCATGACTATAAAATGAGAAAACCAGGACTAAACCAGGACTAAAAAATGAGTAAACCAGGACTGAACCAGGTCTAAACCAGGTCTAAACCAGGACTAAACCAGGTCTAAACCAGGTCTAAACCAGGTCTAAACCAGGACTAAACCATGACTAAAAAAGGATTAAACCAGGACAAAACCAGGTCTAAACCAGGTCTAAACCAGGTCTAAAAAAGGAGAAAACCAGGACTAAACCAGGACTAAACCAGGTCTAAACCATGTCTAAGCTGCTGCTCGTGAGCTCGGCATCAGTGAGTCGATGGTGAGATTTTGGCGACGGCAGCATGACGAACTGACTCAACCCAAAAAGACGACAGAAGCTTTCAGAGCCGATAAAAGCAGACGGCCCGAACTTGAAAACGTTCTTGAAGACGTGGACACCTACGGCTTATATTCAGGTGCGGCCATTATATGTACAATTTTAACATTTAGTTGACACGACGTATATTCAGGTGCACTCAATAGTCCGGATTTACGGTAATATTTACAGTCCTTTGCTTTAAACCAAGTATTTCTTTGTACTGACTGTATATGTATATTCCATTGTTGCTTGAGAAATCCAATATATTCTATCCCTCTTTTGTCCAGATTCTCCTTCTCCAAACCACACCGTGCAGCAGTGTTTCTCGGAATGATTTCAGATTTAACGTTGAATGGTTGTGGTGTAGTTTGACCGTGAGCAGGTTCGAGGTTTAGTGAGAAAGGTTAAAAACACAGACAAAGACGTGAAGATGCGGTCCACAGTTTTACTTTTTGTTTTTCAGTAGTTTAAAAAGAAGTGTAGGTGGAAAAGTCAAGGTGCAGTATGAAGGCAGGCAGCAGTTTCCTTTCCAGCAAAAAACACAGAATGAAGTTTGGAGGCGCCTTTTATTTGCGCTGATTGATTGGGTAAAACAACAGTGATAGTAAAAATGAACATTAGCTTAAAATATTGCCCTAACACTCCATAAAACAAATGAAATAACTATTAAAACCCCAACTGTGTACATAAAAACCCTACAACCATACACCAAGTAAACTTTAAAACCCAGAAACATCTACACCACTACTCCTGGACAATATATTACACTTGGTCCAGCCCGGAATCTTAAAAAGGGAAGATGGTTACCGGGGAGGAGACTCTTTTAGGACCTGGACAGAAGAAAAAGGAGGTACTGTATTTTTTGGACTATAAGTTGAATTTTTGTCATGGTTTGGGTGTTTCCTGCGACTTATATATTAAAATGTTCACACTGAAGCCTCGAGAGGGCGCTCTAATCTTATGTGTCAGTATCTGCTCCTTCTGTTCCTCCTGCATCACTGTCACTTGGCTCTACTGCACATGTCTCCTGCAGAAAGAGCCTCTGTCCTGTCTGTGTCATGTCAGTCGATCGCACCATTACTTCTGCACCACTGAAAAATTTACATTTAAACTAAATTATAAAGACGATTGAGAAAACTGAACACACATGTGCCCAAAAAGAAAATCATATTCTGCAGATTACAAGCAGCAAGTCGCGAAATCTGTAGCTGAAAACGGTAACTGAGCAGCAGAAAGAAAGTTTGGAGTGAGTGAGAAGTGAGAAACTCGTGGAGGATGCGCCATGAAACTTTCCTGAAGTCACTGGATGGATGGACAAGGCCTGAACTTCAGGTCACTTCCTGTCCGGAATAATTCTAACTGGAACTGATGCTGAGTCTGATGACAGCGACACAGAAGAGGAAGTGTCGCTCCTTTTATCTCCGGAGGTCGGGGAGTTGCTCAGAAGTGACACGAGGATGAAGAATTGAATGGATTTAGTGATTTGGAGTGAGATGGAGAGTTTGGTAAACTTGTTCTGTTCTGTTGTTTATGTTATAGTTTATCTGAAGAACTGTTCATATGTGACGTTAACAGTCTGTTGTTCTCTCTTCTGTTGTTTTTACTAGAACTTGACTTTCAACAGGAAATGTCAGTTCCTGGTCTCTGATTTTATAAAATAAATTTCCCACCAAAAGTGCGACTTATATATGTTTTTTTTACACAGTTTTTGGCTGGTGTGATTTATACACCAGAGCGACTTATAGTTCGAAAAATATGGTAAGTACAATGTAAAACCACACCATTCACACACGTTAACACTTCAAACATTCTGAAACTGAAATATTGCACCGTATCTATTGCACTACCCAATTTAAAAGGTAAATGGTTAAATAATAATGTCTCCTTCTCCTCCAGGGTTCAGCAGCTGTCAATGAAAGTGCCACTGTGCCTCAGGATTAAAAGTGGCAAAAGGAAAGACAAATACATTTTAAAAACTGTGCAATGTCTTTTGTAATATGTGCAAATATGTTTAAAGTATAAATGTGGGAGCCTAAACCCAGTTTTGTAGTTTTTTCATTATTGAGATAATTATTCTTATTTTGTTTGATTTAATATTTACTTAAAATGCATAATTTTTGGTATTTTAGTAATTCTTCATGGTTAACATGATTATTTGTTACAAAATAATTTGATCTATTTACATTTTCCTTTCAATTAATTATTGCTAATGTTAATCATAAGTTTACTTAAGTAATGTTTAATTTTTGTATTATTTTGTGTTCTACGGCTCCTTATTTAAGATGTGTGCAGGTGCACCAGGAGAGGGTGGAGTGGAGCCAAACAGTTTTTTGACTTCCTGTCACCTATATGTTAAAGTTCCCCTTTGTGCTTGTATTTGTATGTCCTAATAATGTGAATCCTCAGTAAAGAGTTTTTAAACTGCACTTGGATCACTCTCCGTGGATTCCTTTACTTTTGAGGCATTTTTAAAAGGTGGAACAAGGTGCGCAAAGCGTCAACTATGGCTTCACAAATGTTTGAACCTTACAATAAATATTACAGAGTTGTTTTAAACACAAAAAGTGCTATATTAACTATTTGAAAGTTAAAGGAGGGTTACGTTGGGGTTATTAAGTTGATATGGCTGAAGTTAATTCAACTTCCCTTAGTGTTAATTTGACACCTCCCACCCACCACTTCAAACTCCCGTGAGAAAAGACCAGTCTGAACCAGTTTTGTACATAATTTTATCTTAAATTAACTACAGTAAAGTGTAAAAATAAAACACCTCTCTGTGTGTTGTTTAGTTAAATCAGGATAACCCTACAAAGTGTTATCCGTTTACTCTCAAAACATTGAAATAACTCTTGATTTCGGGGTTAAACAGGAAGTTTTGGTCCAGTGTTACTTAATCAACATTTCCAAATATGTTAAGTTAACTCTAGGTCAGATTGGACTCATATAAACCCTGAGAAAATGTTCAAATTGATTCTGTGAGAGTCTATTTTAACACTCCCTTTTTTGCTGTGCAGGAGACATACCACACGGGGCCCTCAGGAAGCTCCAAACGGCCCTGGGATGCAATAGATGAGACTTTTTCAGCAGACGGAAGCAGCTTCGACTCAAGCGTTTCTTAAATTTATGCATTCATCTTTTTGCCTGTGACATCAGAGATCACCACATTATCATACATTTCCTCCACTTCTAAATGTCACTGAATACATTTAAGTTTGTTTGATTTCTGTGAATGAAAACTTCTAGAACTCTGTGAAGTGTTTGTCGGGCTTTAAAAGATTGTGCTGTCAGCGGGAATGTCCAGTGGTATTTCTATTGAAAATCTTTAAGTGCAGGTTTAACACGTGACCTGTGCTTGGTGAACTCTGTTCATGGATGTGGCTCTGAAGTTTGATTGTGTCAATAATCTTCACTAGGATCAGTTCATTATTGTGTTGTGGAGATGTTGGTTGGAAGGTTGACCGGTGTAGCAGTGGCGTTGACATTTAGTTTGTTCTGCTCAAAAAGACAGTAATCTATGTTCTAATGTTTCCTCGTCACAAACATCTCACGAGGTGGGTTTTGTTTCATTTGCACATGTTTAACTCACAAATCCAGCAAATGTAGTCAGCAGTCTTCTCGCATAAGTGCTCCACCGTGTTTTCAAATAGAGGTCTGTGCGGAACAAAATATTCAGTCCCGCCCACTCCCGCACTGTGCAGTCCTGCTCCCACAAAAAATTATATATTATTATAAATTCAGTCCTGCTCCCACCCGTTTCTGCGATATCGCTGCCCTTTAGTCCTGGTTTTAGACCTGTTTTTAGACCTGTTTTAGTCCTGGTTTTAGACCTGTTTTTAGACCTGTTTTAGTCCTGGTTTTAGACCTGTTTTTAGACCTGTTTTAGTCCTGGTTTTAGACCTGTTTTTAGACCTGTTTTAGACCTGTTTTTAGACCTGTTTTAGTCCTGGTTTTAGACCTGTTTTTAGACCTGTTTTAGTGGTGCAGGAGGGGGGATGATCTGCTGCTTAAAATGTTTTTATTAATGTCAAATAAAATATCCAGCAAAAATTATGCATGATATACTTACGTGGGAGTGCAGGGCTCTATTTTCAAACTCTTCACTAGAATCATTTGGATAATTTCAGCCCTGGAATTGCCAGTCTCTACTGAACTAAAGTTAAAAGGAAGCTGTTAACTTAAAAAACTATTAAAAGCTTCATGACATCACAAGGTGGAACAGAGCATTTAGAGATGTAGCAAAAATACATGATTGCTCAAACATGTCTGAATGAAACAAAACAACTGGACCTAAACTGCGCTGAAGTTCACTTTTATTTACAGTCAGTATCATGGATCAGACACAAGAGCGTTTAAAGAGCATGTGACACAGATAATTACAACATTTTAATATTTACAGATAAATATTGCTGCAGCACCACATATTAGGACATTTATCTGTCTGTAAATAAATGGCTATAATATAGAGAGTTTAAGCTTTATAACGAGGTATAACATGCTTATGTGGACTATCGGCCCAGATCAACAAGATTAAGGCTACGTTCACACGACAACGCTCATGGATTTTTTTCTTTGCGGGTTAAAAAAAATTTGCATCCACACACGGATGCCGGATCAGTAAATATTCACATCCATACGACAACGGAGCACTGAGTGAAAACAATGTAATACATGTGCCACACCTGTATGTGGCGCTGTTAACAATGATAATCATTTAATAATGCAAATCTCATCACTGTTTTTTAAACTTTAAAGGTAATTTAGCCTATTTTATATGTATCCCAGAAATATAACTGTTTTGTTTTGCAAAAGTTAAACATAAGGTCACAGAAAGAACATTATATTCCACTGATTCATGTCCTTTAGTCCGACAGAAGCTGAACCGCATCAGGCACAATAGTGAGCTGTTTATGTAACGCTTAGTTTATGCAAATGAGCCATGCTGTTTTAAGTTTTGTTTCTGTAAAATGTAAACAAATATGCACAAAGCTGTGTGGAAAGAGAAGACCTGCAGAAACAGAAACCACGTGTCTGGACGCAGATCGTTTCTGATATGGTGATACGTGGATTCATTTCAGTGTAATCGTTGTTATTGATCCGTGTGTGTAATCTGTGGTGTGTGTTGTTAGTATTGGAGCTAACAGTGTAGACGGTTTGCAAGAACCCCGGAGGTGTGAGGCACCAGCCAAGCGTAGAGCCATACATTCTGTGTTGGCAACAGTTTCCGAGTTCGAGGATTTAAAGCCGGAACAAAGAGAATGTTTGGTGAATTTTATCAAGGGGAAAGACGTTATTGCCCTTCTTCCTATGGGATTTGGGAAAAGCTTAATATACCTGAATATAAGCTTAATATAGCGGCGCATTACATATGTCATGATCAAATAGCAGCGAGCGGTGTCTGGACGCAGATCGTTTCTGATATGGTGATACGTGGATTCATTTCAGTGTAATCGTTGTTATTGGTCCGTGTGTGTAATCTGTGGTGTGTGTTGTTAGTATTGGAGCTAACAGCGTGTCTCGGTTGCTGGGTGATGGGAGTGACTCCGTAGGCTGCACCTGTCCCATTTTGGCAACGCTCTTGTGGTCTGTGGAGGCTAGTTTGAGGGCTGCGGGCTTCTCTGCATCGGAGGACCCTGGCGATGACGGGATCGTGATGCCATCGTTTTCCAAAAGCTGCAGTTTGCTTGTCCACACAAAAACGCAACCCCGGCGTTCTCAGATTTCTCCACTCTGGAACCCGTTCTCAAAAAACTCAGTTTTCGCCCACCTGAAACACCGGCTCCGTGTGGACGAAAGGCCAAAACGAATAAAAACTTCTCAGTTTTGACCAAAAAACGTTGTCGTGTGGATGGCCCCTTAGGCAGATAAATGATATATCTCCAAGTGCCCATATCGACCAGTAATATCGGTCGGTCCTACTTTTCATCATCCCCTCCTCTCTCCTCACCCTGTCATCATCCCCTTCCCCCCAGTCAATAAAACTTCTAATACTTTGTCTTTGTTTGAGTCTCTCCAGGTTGTAATATAATGTGTGCTCCAGATGACTGTTGTTTGGAATAGATTGCGGCGCTGCATACTTGAGAGCTTTTGGGACACATCCTGATATTAAAAATGCATTAACCACAACAATGACAACGAGCCAGGACCCCAGAGTTACAGACTTCTTTAAAGCCCGGGCGGAGGGAGCGAGGGATTAGACAGACGCCGAGCCCAACTTTTCGACAACCGCTGCCACGAATGAAAAAGACACATTTTGGAAACACAAAGACTTTGACAACAATTATAGGAGTCAACAAAACTGAACTTGAAAAAAACACCGGCACAGAGTTTGTGATTTTAAAATGACAGAAAATCAACATATCATTTGGAAGAAGCCACAGTAGGAAAGAGTTGCGGGGTTTAATCAGACTTCAGTGTATTCAGGAGAAGCTGTGCTACTACAGCTGAGACGACATTGGACTTTGGTTTGGTAGTTTTTACTGCACTCTGGTATATCTGCAGACTGTTTTTCAGTATGTCCCCTGGGAATCCTTGTGCCATTCATTATTTTGTTTTTCAATATAAAACCAAAAATAAGAAAACGAAATAACAACTGTTTTCTTCATTATTTACCTCCAAAAAATGGGAAAAAAAAAAACAGATGATAATTTCGTTTTTGTGTTTAAATGAATAATGGAAAAAACGATAACGACGGTTTCCCGTTTCTGTGAATTAAAATGCGATACGGGACTTTTGCGTCGCATACGGACTGAACCAGGACTGAACCAGGTCCGGGACCAGACTGGAACCAGACCAGGAGTCCAGGATCAGGACTGAGACCAGGACTGAGACCGAGAACAGGACTGGGACTGAGACCAGCACTGAGGCCGGGACCAGACAGGACCAGACCGTTGATTGAGACCGGGACCAGACGCGGTGAGGTGACCCCGGGGTCAACATACCATATAGTATGTTGACCCCTGGGGTCAGAATCCTATTATGGTATGTTGACCCCCATATAGAATATTGACCCCCCCATGAAAATCTATATTTTATTAATAAAGAACTTGAATTCTATAGAAAAACTTTGAATATTTTGGGGAAGCTGGCCAAAGTGGTCAAAGTAGGAGGGAGATGCAACAAAGAAAAAAGTGCCCTTAATCAGACAACATTTATTTTAAAACAGACTTCTGGTGTAGGCTCAAATAAAGTACAAAAAACAGAAAATAAGTGACTTAACTCAACAAACACTAAACAACCTGCACAGAAGTCTCTCCCTAATTGATGAGACCTGCTTTGCTTTTTTACCCCACCCAGCAGGAAGTACCTCCCCCCAGGTGAGTATCCAGGTAACTCCAAAAGCAAAGCAAGTCCCCTTTCAAAATAAAAATGTTTAACATCAACTAACGTGAATTTAAAATGAGACAAAGCCCCAATTTGTCACAAATATTAATACTATATCTGCAAATTAAAACATATTGACATATTTAAAAGTGTTTTTTGAAGAACTCAAATTCATTTTTGTCGATTATAACTTTTGAATGTTAAAATTACTTAGTTGTTTAAACACATATTTTACAGAAAATTAGATAAGTAGTTATTAATGAGTTAGGTAATCAAAGTGATGTATAATGATTTGGAATCTTGTTCAAATAGACAGGGGTGATCAATTAAGTAGTTAAATGGAAGATAACTATGACTATAGTAATCTGACCCCACAATATGTTTATTATAGTTATTATGATGTAAAGTAAGAAGTAATGTTAGTTGAATATTAACAATGATCAGTTATATATAGAAAAGGTCAAAATCCTATGACTAGAGTAATCTGACCCCCAATATGTTTATTATAACACAACATTACTATATTCAAGGTCTTTATCCTTACAAACCATGTCTTAAATTGACATTAGGATTACGGATTATCTGAACATAGCAAACTAAAAACCATAACAATGTAAAATACAATATAAAAAGTGGCAAGATTGCTATGTATATGCAATTTTAACAATACGTTACATTTACACAAAATACCAAATTGTTAACCATCAAAACATTCCTTAAAATACCTTAAAAGAAAGTGAATATGTAGCAATGTATAATAAAAGTCAATAACATGAGAAATAATGATCAGATAAGTAACTACTAAAGAAAAAAGTAAGGGGAGTCCAAATCCAATGGGGGGTCAGTTTACTATAGCAGCATGTTGACCCAATAATCTATGGGGGTCAAAATACTGTCTCACACCGGCACTGAGACTGGGACCAGACCGGGACTGAAAATGGTTTAGTCCTGATTTAGTTCTGATTTAGTCCTGGTTTAGTCCTGGTTCAGTCCATATGTGGCGCAAAAGTCCGGCATTGCAGTTTAAGTCACGGAAACGGGAAACGGTTGTTATCTGTTTTTTTCCATTATTAATTTAAACAATAACTCGAAAACTGAAAAAAATCGTTAGCTGTTTTTTTCATGTTGGTTTTGGAAACAAATAATGTAGAAAATAAGTTATTTCATTTTCTTATTTTTGGTTTTATATTGAAAACGAATAAACGAGTGATAGACAGATGGATGGTTCTTGCAGCTGATCCTTTTCCTCTGCCTCGCTGTGCATCTGCAGTCACAACCCAGAGCACGATCAAACCGATAAAACCCAGGCTTAAGTTCAGCTCATCTGACTCTGAGCGAGGCTACTGAATCCATAATGTCTGTAAAGTCGATGAAATCAGACCAGATCAGACCAAGGGCTGTGCTTTGAGGGTTAAGGGCCACGCATATCATCCCATGCACTAAACCAAGAGTATAAACTGAAAACAGCATGTACAGGTTTGTGGGCATATCGTGCATGATTTACCATGAAGTACGTGTATTATTTCTGCCATAAACCTGATCTGTAAATGAGAACACTCAGCGAGGGCCTCTGCTCCTGTGAATTGTTGAAGTGATGGTTTGCAAATTCCGAATCCCCCTACTTCCCAAAGTTTTCAAAGAGCTTTTGGATCGAGGAGCCTCTGATGGAGAGTTGTGGAAACTTCGAAGAGCAAGTTTACCAGAGACAGGTCTGTCCTTTTTAACCAGGCTGGCGTCCCCTACTGTCTCCACTCAATTTAATTTCTCTCCAGCAACTAGGTCAGGAATCGGAAGACAGTAGACGGTTTGCAAGAACCCCGGAAGTGTGAGGCACCAGCCAAGTGTAGAGCCATACATTCTGTGTTGGCAACAGTTTCCGAGTTCGAGGATTTAAAGCCGGAACAAAGAGAATGTTTGGTGAATTTTATCAAGGGGAAAGACGTTATTGCCCTTCTTCCTATAGGATTTGGGAAAAGCTTAATATACCTGAATATAAGCTTAATATAGCGGCGCATTACATATGTCACGATCAAATAGCAGCGAGCGGTTAAATAAAAAAGTACCCGCTTTTCGAACGAATCCTAAAGCTGCGAGGTGAGATGGTTTCTATGAAGTAAAACTGGCTGATGAATCAGGCTATGTCCTTCTAGCTTTGGACTTAAAAACGGGATGACAGATCGTGGAAATACAAGCATGAAAAATGCTGCCTGTAGCATCAGAGCTGTGCAGGGACAGGGACGCACATCATCCCTCATCCAGGATTCATCCAGTCTTGCAGTCTCCATGAACACATGAAGATACATGAAAGCTCAGTTTGATGGACAGCTGCTGTGGAACACTCTAGATCAATGGAAGAGTTGTGGGAGTCAAGGCCAAAGTAAAGAGTTTATATTTTATTACTGCTGCTTTGAAAACCATATGTTATCATCTCATCTGTCCTTGTAGGTCATTAAAATAGTTAAAATCAATATCCAATGCCCAATAGCAGCGGTCCCCAACCCCCAGGTCGGGGACTGGTACCGGGCCACACAGATTTACTTACATTATTTCTGTTTTATCTGAAGTCTGAACAGTGTTTTATTTTAAAAAATTGCCGTATTCTCTCCATTACTTGTCTTGGTCACGTGATACATTAACGCTAATATTAAACCTACAAGCTGCAAAATGAGTAAAAAACAGACATCTTTGGAAACGTTTATTATTATATTCACAAAATACCCCAGTTTTTATGTTGGTCGTATCATTTTATTTTGTCGTATTTATTCGCCATTCCCTAAAGGCCGGTCCGTGAAAATATTGTCTGACATTAAACCAGTCCATGGGGGACCGCTGCTATATAGGACCTTTTTTTAGACAACAGACTAACTGTGTCATGTTCCTCACAATGGGGAAATTACAGTGCTGCAACGCAAAATCCAAGAAGAAGAGAACAAAAAGACACAATCACAATCAATATCAAGATAAATGACGCTATAATGATTTACATTAAGCAGAAACACGCAGCTATAACGCTTCAAAACTCTGCACAGTAAACATCTGTAATTGTGCTTATGTAAGAGTGCAGCATGCAGACAAGAATAATGACTATAGTCATTCTGTTATTCTGTTGGATAAAAACAGAATACAGTAAATACATAAAGAGCAACTAAGACTTGAGCGGATTGTACCAGTAAAGATCGACATGGTGTTACAGTATTACACATGATTACTACAGGGGAAAGACACATCTACTGTCAAACTCAAACTCACAGAGGCCAAAATTAAAAACTGGGACTATGTCATGGGCCAAACTAAATATTTATTGAAATATGTCAACAACAACTGCGTGTTTTCTCTACTTTCGAGATATGTAATATTAAACCTTTTCTCATTAAAATAAATGTTTTATAATAGTTTTGCTTAAACATTGAATCCAGAACAAGCATAATAAAAAATACAAACACAATTTTAAATGAATAATGTCTCTATAGCAGGGACCTCCACCCCATTCCAAGTAGCTCCCGAAGGGGTTTCTGAATCTACACATATTGTCCTGAAATGGTAAAATTTGATAAAATAAATGTCTATTACCATTGTACAAGTATCATTCTGATGCCTAACTTTGTACACAAATAAATGGATAGTGGTTTATGTTTTATAGGTATCTAACTATACCTCATTTAAGGCTCGCTGTGGCTCTTACATATGCAAAATTTCTTGTGACAGCTAAAATGAGTTGCTCTCTGGCATTTTATTTTTGTAAAAGTAGCTCTCCAGAGGAAAAAGGCTGGAAACCAATGCTTTATAGTCTACCTGTGGTGGGCCAGCTCTAATACATATTTAATATGATCTCGTGGGCCAAATATAATTATATCGCGGGCCAAATTTGGCTCCCAGGCCTGAGTTTGACATGTGTGTTGTACAGTCAGCAGAAGGAAAGACCTGCAGAACCTCTCCTTCACACAGTTTCTAACACATTTAAGGCCCTGTCCACACTAGTATGTATTCAAGTCATTTTGTTGTGGATACAGTGTTTGTTCACACTAATCCGATTGAAAACGGCCCCAGAGACGGAACGATCTGGTGCCGCCAGCTCCCATGAATTCATTTGAGTACAGATCTGATCCGGCACTGTGTGGACGCCTGAAAACATTTATACACTGATGTAGGTCTATACGCCGCGAAGTAAATCACTGCCGAAACACTATAAGAGGCTAGAATATATGTCCATTCATACATTTGATCTATGCGTACGACACACCCCTCTGTCACAGAAAGAACACTCATAATCCACTGAGTCGTGCCCTTTAGTCCAACAGAAGCTGAACCTCATCAGCGCACAATAAAGTTTAAGCTGTTTTTTTGAGCGCTCAGTTTATGCAAATTACCATGTGGTTTTAAATATTGTTTCTGTAAAACGTAAATAAATATGTGCAAAGCTGTGTAGATAGGGAAGGATTGCGGACACAGATTTGGATGCAAATCGTTCTGGATACGGTGATTCGTTTCAGTGTAAACGTAGCCTAAAAGTCCTTTGCAAAATGGATTCTTATGAGCTTTAAGCATGTTAGAATGTTGTGACCTCCTCAAAAACATGTAGTTGTGTTTTGTTTCAATCCCACATGTCTGAGTAACCTTTTATTATTAGTCTGTCTACATCTCCAAAGCTCAAAATGTTCCAACGGTAGCGGTAGTTTTCAAGTTAACATCTACATTTTACATTTAGTTCTATAAAGATTAGCAATTCCAAAGCTAAAATCCAAATGATCCAAGTGAAAGTGTATGGAGTTTAAAAACACAGTCTAGCACTTTCTGTTACCACATAACATCACAAGGTGGAGAGAAAAACACAGCCTAAATATGCAGGATAAACAAAACACAACTCCAGGTAAGATGAGGAAACAATTCCAACATAGATCAGAAAATAACGTAATTTGGCCCTTTAAAAACTCCTTGTCCAGTGGTCTCAACTTCCAACATACATAAAATGACTTTAATACTTACATAAATACTGTTCTGCGGATCCTTTCCAAATGAATCAAACAATAATGTGAAGAGCTTCCATTGCAGTGGGACTTGATAGTGAGGGCCAGAGGGTCTCATTAAAGTGCACAGTGAGAGTCTCTGTTAGCAGCGGTCTGTGTGGAGGTGATTAAACTTTAACGGCATGTGCCTCTGGAGCAGGAAGCAGGTACAGGCCCGAGTACTCAGGGGCCTGACTGGAAAAGGGTTTAGCAGCAGTTTGTTTTAGCTATCAGAGTTATAGACCAGCAGTGAAAAGTTTGGACACACTGTTTCATTTATCTTTCTTCTTTATTACCATGATTTTATAGTTGTCTTTGTCTATCTGTGCCAGGGCTTTAAGCTCAGAAGAATCCATTTTACATAATAATACTTTTTAAAATATAACTGATGACAGGGCTTCTACTTTACCTGCTTTTTATTTAATCTGTCCATATGTAGATAATCATGGTCAGAGTCTCTTCTTGTATATAACAGTATAATGAGGTTTCTGTTCCTCTGTTACTGTGAGTCATTGGAATAATCTGCCAACAAAGATTCTAACCTGCAAAAATTTTCAAATGTTGCACGACTGACAAAGTTGTGGTTGATCTCTTTGTGAAGTTTGTACACTAGGGTGGCCCAATTTTGTATTTTATCTTTTTTTTAGATTCTCAAGATTAGAAACATGCATTTGGTTCCATATCTGGACAAAATATTTGGGTCCAAATGGTATGCAAATAAATTAATATTTAGAGGTTGTTGAAGACACTTGAAGATTGCCCTGTAGGGTCTGGACTATAACATAGTGAACCAAATAAATAAGGCGTATTCAAATAATTGGTCATTTTATTCTGCAAACACAAACTGACACTTGCATAAAAATGACTTAGAAAGTCAATAGAAGTTGCGTAGAAAGTCTGTAAAGTCCATCAGAAGTGACTTAGATAGTCCAGCTCCACTGTGTCTTTGTTGGCGTCACTACAGATGTGCCAGTGTCTCTGACACTTGCAGTAGATCCGGTTTCTGATCTTCATTCTTTGTTCGGCTACAGTTAAAATCTTGAGTAAGCTTCACCTCCTTTCAGCAATATCATTGACAACTTTTCTGGAATGCACAGTTTGAGCTCCTTCTGAAAGTCTGCATCATCAGCTCAGTCTGCTGCTGGGGAATTGTTCAAAATATTTTTGGCAGATCAAGACCTTGAAAGAAACACATGGTGCAGGTGGTAACAAAATCACTGATCTGTTCTCTTCATAATCTGCTTGATTAAGGGCATCACGTTGCTTTGGTGGAACCTCTGAACTTTCCTTTTCCATAATATTGTTCGCCGCCCAGCTGTGATAAAAGAGCCTCTTCTGTACATGGGCTTGTAGCCCTGTAGCTTTACTTTGCTTGAACAGTGCTGTTTCTATTTTCTGTCAATTATTAAGTCCTTAATCGAGATGGGACAGTATGATATTTCCAGAGCATGATAATCGTGACTAAAAACACCTTGGTATAATGTATACCGTGCAATTGTAAGTAAGTAAGTAAGTAAGTAATTAAGATTTTATTTATATAGAGCTTTTCACAGACATTCACAGACATTTTTATTTTTTTTATAGATTCATTATAGATTTTCCCAGTGGTCTCCCATCCAAGTACTAACCAGGCCCAGCCCTGTTGATCTTCTGAGATCTGGCGGGATCAGGCTTTGACAAGCTGGTATGGCTTTATTAATTGTGTAATTAATAAAGCTTAACAAGAACAAGGGACTCACACAGGAGTGTAATAATGAATAATGAAACTTTTGCAATAATAAATAGATCTTAATGAATAAACCTGTCTGTAAAAACAGTCCATTTGTGTAAGTCCAAGTCTAGGCTCTGATTGCATATTCATGGCTTCATCAGCTATATGTGACATTTTGAAGACTTTTCACGACTCAACAGATATAATATTAAGGTTTACACTGTTAATCGCTATGACAACAGAACTAATATTTAATTAAAGTAGTATGTATATGTATGAAATACTCTTGTTATTTATCTTGATTCTGACTGCATCTTCTTCTTCTCCTTACAGTTACATAGGGAAGCTCATGTTACACTATTGTGTGATCTATGTTTTAATGTTAATTCCTCATCACACATAAACCCTCCATATTTAGGCTGAGTTCTTCTCTCAGACAGAAAACACTCTGTTCCACCTTGTGACGTCATGTGACAATACAGGAAGTGCTCCACAGGGTTTTTAAACTCCATACATTTTCACTAGAATCATTTGGATGAATTCAGAACAGGAATTGTCAATCTCTACTGGACAAAAGGTAAAAGGTACCGCTACATGACATTACAAACTGGAACAGAGCATTTAGAGCTTTGGAGACGTAGACAGACGAATAATAAAGTGTTACTCAAACGTGTGAATGAAACAAAACACAACTCCAGGTCTGTTTTTGAGGAGGTAGCAGCATTCTAATATGACTAAAAGCTCACAAGAATTAAATTATCCATAATATAGGACCTTTAATAAGCCCATGTTTTTCCATTATTTCATTTTGTCTCCCAGCATGAACACCTGGAATGAGCGAGAGAAGCCGTGCCGTGTTTTTCAATTTTACGAGTTTGCTTACTTCTCCAAAGGTCAGGCGTTTCTATCACAAAGACATTATAACAATATTCAGTTCTCCTGGGCTCAACTGCGCAATCATTTCAGACGTTGTGTTCGGTGTGAATGAAAATACGACTAGTGCTGAAACAATGGCCGACCCTGTGAAGTGCTTTCCTTCGGGACACTTCTCACTTCCTGTCGGTGACTCCATTGTCGTCACTCTCATCTGACGCAGGTCTATTGTTCTGTTTGACACTAATGAAGTGCTGACACAAGAGCTTGCTTTCTTAACAATAGGTAACGCAAATGACACAATCCACATAAGCTATTAGTACGTAACTAAATGAGAGTTAACTGTCAGCCATAACAGAGTTTGAGGAAAATGTCACTTTCAAGTCTTATGTTATTAGGTTCTTTTTTCAGACCAAGAGTTTGTTTTCATGCCTGACAGTTTGGACTGCTCATTAGCGTTCTTCCTCAGAGTGGTCACGTGATGTTTAAACAGGTTTTGGTGCTGTCTTGATACCGGCGGAGGCAGGACGACAGCGCCATCTGCAGTTCGACTTCCTCAGGACAGTATCCCAGGTGTGTGAGAGTAACAAAGCCCCCTCTTCCCGGTTTATAGTCCTGTGGGCACGTTTCTGCATTTCGATTGTCTCTTTAAACCAATGACGATGTTTGTTGTTCTCTGTCCCAATGAAGTTTGCTCCGTCGTGTTCATAACAGGAACAAGAAGCAGAAATAAGCATGTTTTACACCACAAATGTCCAAACTACTTCTGTTTTTGTTAAGGTCTACATATCAAAACATAGATGAAGAGGAGCGCTGATCAGGGGCCATAGACTTGTGGCTAGTGAATAATTAAAAAATGTGCTTCTCAAACAGGTTAGAATGAGCCATGAGACTTTTATCCATGCTTAGATCCTCAACAGGACACACTAAAGTTACATTTTCTAAAACTTCACTTAACTTAGTAAAAAGTACTGTTAAGGTAATATGGGTTTGAGGGCCAAAAAATAATAGTCTAGTCATAGTTTGGACATGCCTGCTTCAGACACTAACAGAGGTTAGTTCATCCGCCAACAAAGACTGAGCCAGATCAAATAATCTTCTTTTGACTTATCCCAGACCCTAAAGTTTGGCTCAGTCACATTTCACTACACAAACTATAGAGTGGAGCAGTCTCAGAGGAAAATACACAATGCATCTGCGCCCACGTAAATATTGAGCTGTTGTTGTGTACAGTGGAGCAAACAGGCTGGAAATAGTGCCTCTGTAGCGTCGTACTTTGAGATACTTTTTAAAACTTTGAACAAATTGTTCTGTGTGTGAAAGAGTTGGACTGTTGGCTTTAAAGCAGACCTATTCTGCAAAATCAACTTTTCAGAGCTTTTAACCATGTTATAGTTGTTTCCCTTCTCATTTAGGCAAGGCAAGGCAAGTTTATTTGTACAGCACAATTCATACACAAAGTAATTCAAAGTGCTTTACAGAATAAGAAATACATTAAAATCATAATAAAAACAAATCAAAACATAAATAATCATGAAGATTAAAATTAAAAAAGAGAGACATAAATTGGAGAGAAGAGTGCGGAATGAAAACCTTTCAGTTATTTGCACAGTTAAACAGAAATGTTTTGAGTCTGGATTTAAACAGCGTCACAGAAGAGTCTGTCTCACATGTTCAGACTGTTCCAGGTTTTAGCTGCATGAACCTGAAACTCTGACTCCCCTTGTTTAGTCGTGACTCTGGGCACCAGCAGGAGGCCGGTCCCTGAGCTCCTCAGAGTGCTCATTTACCCTTTTGGAGTATTTAGAGTGATTTGTGAATGTCTGAGTGATCTTTAACCAGTTATTTTCAAGACGTCATTTTTGCTGTTCAACTCCTGTTTTTACTGCCACTGGTACAAGCCCACTGCGCTCTACTTATTTTGTTCTCCTTTTTCATTTCTTTATCTGTGATGCATGTACAATATCATAATGATTCTCGGCTGTCATCGGTTTTATTCATATAGCAGACACAAGCACAATAAAGGCCAAGAAAAGTTTCAAAAGATCTTAAATTAAAACCACTCCCCTCCCTGCAAGACATACACACACCGCCTCACCTGCAAAGCTATCACAGTTGTGAGTGATGCAAGTCGCCCCACACACAATCTGTTCAGCCTCCTGCCCTCTGGGTGGAGGCACAGGAGCCTCCGTTCCCGCACCACCAGACTCACTAACAGCTTCATCCACCAGGCTGTTAGGATGCTGAACTCTCTCCCCTCTCTTACCACCAGGTGACCAGGAATCAGGAAACTGCATCTCCCTAGAAGAACTTTGGACTTTTCCTTTTGTTACCTCCGCCAAGGAGGTTATGTTTTTGCCGGCGTTTGTCTGTTTGTTTGTTTGTTTGTCTGTTTGTCTGTTTGTTTGTCTGTTTGTTTGTTTGTCTGTTAGCAACATAACTCAAAAAGTTATGGACCGATTTTGATGAAATTTTCAGGATTTGTTGGAAATGTGAAAAGGAAGAACTGATTTCATTTTGGGGGTGATCCGGAAGAAATCCTGGATTCTGGATCACTTTGAAATTTTAGTTAACATTGTGGTAAATGGGGCCAAAATTTTTGTTTCTCAATATCTCGGTTAATTATTGACCAAACCCCATGAAATTTGACTCAGGGATGGACAATGGGATCCTCTTTCATATTCCAAAGGCTGATCCGGATCTGATCCAGAAGACTGATTTTATTGCAATTTATATAAAAAATGGGGGTAGTCCTTGGCGGAGGTCTGCGCTCTCTGAGTGCTTTTCTAGTTTTATTATTATTGTTATTAATTTTTTTCCATTAAAGTTTATTGGAAACAAAGGAACGAAGTATAACGTACATTGACACATCATGACAATTATAATCCCCTTTTTCCTTTTCTAAAAATAAACAAAGTCACTGTACATATATTATAGAAATTATGAAGATTGAAAAAAAAAAAAAAGCTTGGTAATATTAAAACTAGTAATAACAAAACAAGAAAAAAAAAAAAAATATATATATATATATGTACATGTATATGTATATATACATACATACACACGTACACATATATAAACACATACATACACATATGTAAATATGTGTATGTATGTGTTTATATATGTATATGTATTTACATATACGCACATACACACACACACACACACATATATATATATAAATATATATGTGTGTGTGTGTGTGTGTGTGTGTGTATGTGTATGTATGTGTTTATATATGTATATGTATTTACATATACGCACATACACACACACACACACACACACACACACATATATATATATATATATGATTTAAAATCAGATCTAAACGGGACAACAAACATTCTACAGTTTTTCCAGTAGTTGTCAGATTTGTTGTTTTATTATTATTTCATTTAGAAGATTGAGAGTGAGAACATAATGTCCATTTTTCATATGTTCATGTGGAAATTTGACAATAAACTTTTTGACTTGAATTTGAAATTGAACAGGCCTTGTTCTGAGCATCTATCTGCACCCAAACTGCATCCACTATAACTTCATGGATACACCAGAAAAATAATATTGTTACTATATTCTTATTTGTCATTGTTCTTTCAAACTTTTGCCAACAAATAAAAACAAATGGCATTCTCTCGTTAACTGTTTAAAGAAGTGGAGGGAGTGTGACATGATCCATAGCGTTCAGCTCCGGCCAAATGACGCCAATCCATGCTTGCCGTTATAGCAGCTCATTTATTTATTTATTTATTTAATTTATTTAATGAGACAGGGACAGCGCACAGTTTTTACATGAACCTTAACAGTAGAGATGCATTGTACATCAGGTTGTAGCACCAGTGTTAATTTCCACCTGTCGTCCCTGAGCAGATTCATTGATTGATTGTATTTAAATGACCTTAACTATCAACTGTTGTTCCTGGAGACCTGTGTAGGATGCATTTGGAGCCAAGACCCATATTTGGGAATCCATGTGTACTAAAGAGCCAATCAGGAGCAGTGTTGGGAGTAACGCATTATAAAAGTAACGAATTACAGTAATGCATTGCTTTTTGCTGTAACGCAGTAATGTAAGGGGAAAAAAAGAGTATAGAGAATATTTTTCTCGGTATAAATGTGAGTAACACGCGTTACAAAGCTTTTTTAACCTCAATTGAAGTGGTGGGTTTTTCTTCATATACAATTTGCTAAAATCGCCGCAATATTAGCAGCGGTAAAACGCCAGAGACGCGTAGAACGTCAGTTAACCGCGGGTGAAAGGATCGATGCAGAACTCCACGCTGTTTAGACCTGGTTTAGACCTGGTTTAGACCTGGGTCAGTTCTGGTTTAGACCTGGTTTACAGTCGTCCCTCACTCTATCGTGGTTCACCTTTCGCGGTCTCGTTGTTTCGCAGATTTTTTTGTGTGCAATTTTGCATGCCTTTTGTTTTTACAGTGTATGAACACATATTGTGTTCCTCCAGCTGCGTCCTGACTGGCTGAGGGACTCCTGTCTCCTGTACAGTACAGAATGTGTTCAGCTGCCAAATTTAAATACATTTTCAATCTCTAGCAGTGTGATTCTGAAGTGCTGTATGTTTGCAAATTTTTTCCCCGACAAACCCACAACGTCGATGAAACGTTCTGCACCGACAAAGTCTCCTGCACTCACATCCAAAAGACAGAGAACGATGCAAACTGCCGCACAAAAAGTTGGACTTCTGGACACGCTGAAGGAAGGTAGAAGTTACGCGCTATAGCAGAGTCTTGCACCAGGTCTGGTACCCGCAAATAGTTGCTGAAATCAGGACCGCGAGCCCCCGCAGCAGGGTGTCTGTAAAGCGCGATCGCTCTTACCTCCGTGAGGTGCGGAGCAGAGCTGGTCCTTTCTCCTGCGGTCACCTTCGAGCCCGTCCCGACAGTGAGTCCTGTTTTAGTCTTAGTTCAGTCCTGATTTAGTTCTCCTCTTCAGTCCTGGAATCAGTCCGAGGTTAGTCCTGTTATAGTCCTGGTTCAGTCCTGGTTCAGCTCTGGTTTAGTCCTGGTTTAGACCTGGTTTAGTCCTGGTTCAGTCCATATACGGTGCAAAAGTTCAGCATCTTCGCAGTTATTTTGGTGAGAGTAACTTAAAGTAATGCAATAGTAATGTAATGCCTTACATTTAAAATGCAGTAATATTGTAATGTAACAAATTACTTTGAAATGACAGAAAAAAGTCATAAATAACACATTACATTTTAAAGTAACTTGCCCAACAGTGATCAGGAGTGAGGCTATTGAAGGTCACTTCTCACCCGCTTTATTGTTTTGGCGGTGGGTGGGCTCTTAGTAATGCCATCAATCAAACCTGTTGCTAAAGCTACTGGGAGCAATATTTGCAAAAGAAGGCATCTGATTTGTCTGCTATTCATGTTCATGTCTTGATTTACGGATAAAAAAGCAAAATAAAACCACCAGGATCATCAGAGCGGGCTAATACAAACATTTTAAGATGGATGATGAACCTGAAAGCATCCGTTACAGAGAGAAGGGCACAAATTCCAATAAAAAGTGAACTGGAGTGGACGGAGCTGTATCGTGCCCATGCTCAGACATCTTTTCCAAACATAGGCAGTACATTCATTTCTTAAACCATGAATGACAAAAACAAGAGGGCTCTAAAGCGGCTTCAAGGGCCAGCGACAATAAACAACAGGATGTATGATATGAGCACTTGAACTGTCCATTTGAGCGCTTGTGTTAGGAGCACTCACGCATGTCGCTGTTTACACGACTCTGAGGTCCCATGGATGAACACACAAGGGCCCTTAACTATTCATGAAATGTAAATTAAACATTCAAAGCCTGGCAAATAATCCTAACACTGTAGTGGAAAGTAACAAAGTAAAAGTAGTAAAGCAGTAGGGTAGTAGTAGTCGTAGTGGATGCTTTTTACTTTTACGCAGTGTTGGGAAGGTGACTTTTAAAATGTATTCCCCTACAGATTACAGATTACATATCCCAAAATGTAGTTTGTAATGTAATCCATTAAGTTACTTAAGGTGAGTAATGTAATCTGAATACTTTGCATTATTTGATTTGCTGTAGAGAAGCAACGTAAGATGTTTTGTCTGCTAAAAGAAAATAAAAAGCCCAGACTTTACTGAACCGTATTAAAAATATTATTGATAGAAAAGGAGACACGTCCACACAACATGGTTTAATCCTGTTAAATCCTGTTTTAGTCCTGGTTTAGTCCTGTTTTAGTCCTGGTTTAGCCCTGTTTTAGTCCTAGTTTAGACCTGGTTTAGTCCTGTTTTAGTCCTGGTTTAGACCTAGTTTTAGACCTGGTTTTAGACCTGGTTTAGATCTAGTTTAGACCTGGTTTAGTGCTGTTTTAGTGCTGGTTTAGACCTGGTTTAGACCTGGTTTAGTCCTAGTTTAGACCTGGTTTTAGTCCTGGTTTAGAGCTGATTTTAGTCCTGGTTTAGACCTGGTTTAGATCTAGTTTAGACCTGGTTTAGTCCTGTTTTAGTCCTGGTTTAGACCTAGTTTTAGACCTGGTTTAGATCTAGTTTAGACCTGGTTTATTCCTGTTTTAGTCCTGGTTTAGACCTAGTTTAGACCTGGTTTATTCCTGTTTTAGTCCTGGTTTAGACCTAGTTTTAGACCCGGTTTAGACCTGGTTTAGACCTGGTTTAGATCTAGTTAAGACGTGGTTTTAATCCTGTTTTAGGTCTAGTTTAGACCTGTTTTAGACCTGTTTTAGTCCTGTTTTAGGCCTGGTTTAGACCTGGTTTAGTCCTGGTTTAGTCCTGGTTTAGACCTGGTTTAGACCTGGTTTAGACCTGGGTTTAGTCCTAGTTTAGACCTGGTTTAGACCTGGTTTAGACCTGGTTTAGACCTGGTTTAGACCTGGTTTAGTTTCCGCCAATGAGTGGAATTACCAAAAAACAAAACAAAAAGGGGGATATAGCCCAAAACACGAAAACAGGAAAATAGCGCCGTGTAATCCATTAATTTTAACAAAGTAACTGTAATCCAATTACCACTCACTGAAACAGTAACTGTAACTGAATACAGTTACTCATAATTTGTACTCTGATTATGTAACTCCCGTACATGTAATCTGTTACTCCCCAACACTGCTTTTACGTCACTACATTTTAAAGCAGGTGTTTGTACTTTCTACTCCACTACATTTTTGTGCAGGAATGGAAAGTAGAAGTATTTTTTATTAGTTTGACACCTGCTTTAACACATTTGTTGTTTGAGCAAAAACATACAAATAAAACCAATCAATTCAGTTGTTTCTGTTGAGCAAAAATTCTGCTGAAATCTGTATCAAAATCACTACATTTGAAGCTTTATTAGATCTTAAAGAGTAAAAAGTAAAAGTATTTTATGCAGATTTTAAGTACATTTTTAAACAAGTGCTTTTATCATTTTACTAAAGTAGATTTTTCATGTGATACTTTTATTTATTTATTTTTTTCTTTGCGAAAGTAACGAAAGTATGTATTTCTTCCACCACTGATCATAACCTAACATAAACTAATATAGTAGTACATTTAGCATGAGTATTTTACCATGAATACCTCTGACCAGTTGGTGTGTGTCTTTGGACGGTGTTCCCTCGTGGCCGTAGAGAAATCGTGGTGTAGCTTGAATGTCTCATCTTGGAGCAGTATTTGTGTGACCTTTTCCAGAGCTGTAATTTCACATTATGTAAGCTCTGCTGTTTGTTAGTGAATATTTCCTACAGGATGTGAAAGGGGCATCACTCTTACTGTGATAATAAGAGTACAGTAAACACAATGCCACATTCATTCATATTTCCGGTAACACTTTATAATAACTACACCTTATTTAGCCTTAATAAAGCATCAACAAAGACTTAATTAATAATGATTCACGCTTAGTAACTACTTAATGACTACCTTAATTAGCACTTGGACTTAATTTGCTTGTGCTGTAAATAGTTACTCATAATTATTTCATACTTAATTACTCCTGAACTAACCATTTGAGCATTTATTAATCATTAGTAAACTATGACAAAATGATTTACTAATAATGCAATGCAATGATAATTCAGGCAGCTGTTATCTGTTAGTTAAGTCTTTTTGAGAGCTTTTCTAAAGTGAAGACAAATTATGCTTTATTAAGCATTTACTAAGCGTGAATCATTATTAATTAAATCTTTGTTCATTATTAATTAAGTCTTTGTTCATGCTTTATTAAGGCTAAGTAAGGTGTAGTTATTATAAAGTGTTACCACTGAAATACTGTGATATCATATCATCAAAGGTCTCACAATAATATCATGGATCATTAAAATGTATCAAATTTAGGGCTGGGCAAAAATACAAATATCTTAATCGCATTAATCGCATGTGTTCCTGTGATTGATCATGATTAATCACATGTTAATTGCAAAACTAATGAATGAATTCAAAAGTAGCGTATAGTGAGTTTTACTGGAAATGTAAATGAAAGTGCCGCACATCTGTTGTGCAAACAGCATTTCTTTATACAAGAGCAGGGAACTGGTCTGTAAAGTCCATGTTTATTCTTCTTCCTTTGGAGAATCTTACTCAAAAAAAGAACCAATTTCAGTGCAGTTTGTCAGTTCCTAGAAATTGACTTAATGAATTGAATTGAAAAGTTCAAAAAAAATCTAATAAAAAAAAAATCTAATGAAAAAATCTAATCAAACCAAATACAAAACTGAAATGTATTTCCTCTGCCAGGACTTTAATGTTTCCTGTTTGATATAAAAATGAGAATCTCAGTCAAAAATATTAACCAGAAAACAGTTCACACAACCAGAAAACACTTTCAGTGCAGTTTGTCAATTCCTAGAATTATTATTATTATTCCTCACAGAGGAAAAGTGAGACCGGGGTTGGGGGGTGTGGTTGAGACGAAGATCAACTAAAGCACTTGGTACCTTATGCACTGTGCATGATGTGCGTGTGCGGAGCCACAGCTCTGACATGTTGCATCTCACTTGGTCGACCGAAGCCTCGCTCCACTTGTTTCACTGAATGATTTGCTGTATCAACAGAATGTTTTGCGTTTAGGTGATATTTCAAACTCGTGAAACTCTGGTGATAAGACAGTTCTGTGTTGCAGAGTTACAAATGACTTTGGCTGTGTCGACTGCTCCATCTGGCAGAGTTCCTTACCCATCTCCATGTTTGTTTATCCCACTTTCTTTCTCTCTGTTTTCTGTGAGCGCCACAGCAGTAAGCAACATTTTAGACTCGCTCACGATGGACTTTTTCAAAATAAAAGCCAGTGAGCAACAGACGTTTAGGAAAAAAAAAGAAAAACTGCGTTAAGGGGAGAAAAATAATTGTCGGTAATAATGAATTATCTCGTTAACGCAAAATTAACACATAAACATGCCCAGCCCTAATTGAATTATAAGTCTCTTTGCTTAAATTAATAGTTTTGGTGCAACAATAGCTAAAAAAACAGAGGGAACTACACTGACCATGATCCTTTGCTCCATTTCAGTGCAGACTACATGAAGAAATAACAGTAGGAATGTGCAACAGTGTTAAAATATAGATGTATTGTATTGTTTAATTTGATGATACAGTATCGATATCGTAGACTGCTGTATTGATATAACGCCAAGAGTATTTTTTGGTATATTTTACAATTTTGTTGCTTGTTTTTGTTGCTTGTTCAGAGGAATGAAACTTGTTTATGCACCATATTTGACATATTCACTGTTTTTAAAATTGGCGTGTTTCATAGTAATTTTGCACAAGAAGTGGTTTAACAGACTTTTAGTATCACAGCCATGATTTAGCCTTTGTTTTTTATTGAACCATATCAAATCGATTTGAAATATATCAAATCGAAAGTGCACTGTATCAAGGTATGTATCATATCATGGCATATGTATCGAGGTATGTATCGTATCGGCAACTTCTTAATGATACCCAGTCCGAGTTATAAGCCACTTTTAAATCTTAGTTCTTGGGAGTTAAGTCTGGTCAAGACATTTTAAGAGGAAAACGTAGTGTATTCACAGTTTTGTCAGCCTCCACAAATATTGGAATAAAAATCGTATCGTGATGCATATCGTGAGAGATTTGGATATCGTTACATCCCTAATTACAGTGCAAATATTCCAATTTATAGCCAAAAAGATCATTTCCATCTGTTGCCCCTGGGCAGGTGACACAGAGAACAAATACAAAATACAAAAACAGTTACACAAGACCAGAAAAAGACCAGATTCAAAGTGTTCAGTGTATAGAAGTGGGCCACAGGGAAATGCGATGCTTGTACAGTGTTTCTTCACAGGCCTGATTTATTTGATGAGCAAATTTAGTAGAAGGTTAAGGCACACTTCATTGTCCCTATAGGGAAATTTGTCCTCTGCTTTTGAGCCATCGTTCAGTGCTGCTGGGGGACCTCATCGGGAGTGCACTGATCTTGTAGCTTGGTCAGGACTACCTTAGCTGGAGGATTTGACCTCTTGTGCATGCTTTAGATTGATGTGCAAACCAAAGTGCCCGGAGGAAACCCACCCTGACACAGAGAGCATGCAAACTCCACTCCTGGGAATGGAACGTTCTTACTGTGAAACAAAACCACCAGCCACTCAGCCACCAGGCCGCCGTATTTTGGAGGGTCAATCAGTCGATCAAACTTTATTTATAGAGCGCTTTTCATACACATAATGCACCACGAAGAGATTACTGAGATACTATCTGTGACATAACTATCTTTTTTTACTACTAACTAGAGATGTAACAATAACCGATCTCACAATAATAAAAGTTCTCACAATAATATCGTGGACCATGATAATATATTGAATTATAAGTCTCTTTGCTTAAATTAAGAGTTATCGTTCAGCAGAGGAAACTACATAAACCATGATCCTTTGCTCCATTTCAGTGTGAACTACAAGAAGAAATAACAGTTCTAAGCACTTTTAAGTCTTAGTTCTTTGGATTAAGTCTTGTCAAGGCATTTTAAGAAAAAAAAGTAGCATATTCACAGTTTTGTTAACCTCCAGAAAATATTGCAATAAATATCATACCTTGAGACGTATATCGTGAAAATATCGTACTGAGAGATTTGGATATTGTTACATCTCTAATCGTGAGTAACTCCCCTCCATATCATGAGCTTTCCCATGATATTGCAATAAATATCGTACCGTGAGGTTCATAACTCGACGATATCGTATTGTGAGACTTGGATATCGTTACATCCCTACTACTAACTTTCTGGAGTCTGGATACAAACTATCTGGGATCTGGGACACTATCTGGAATCAATACACAAAGAAAAAAAAGAAACCCATCTGCAACATCAGCACATACAACAAAAACACAGAACAGACATAAGCACTAGCACCCGGAGAGGAGAGGGAAGTGGAATCAACCCCAAAATATAGACAGGCAGCCTCTAGATCCTGCAGCCAGGGGGCGCTGGATACAACAGACCCGCTTGTCAATCCTGGGTGGGGCAAATGCTGCAAGGGTGTAGAGAAAGTTGGGGAGGAGGAGAGCCTCCCTCCTCCAGTCCAGCTCCAGTCTCTCCCCGACTAGTTGAAACCAGCCAACCTTGGCCTGGCGCCGGCTGGGGGAGGCCAATAGATAAGATTCATCATGTTTTGGTTTTGGGTGGAGCAGCTGCTCTTTTCACAACAGCTCCGATTGTCTCTTGGTCTAAAGGTCTACACACCACCCTTTATAAAGCTTCAAGTCTCTCAGAGATGTTATTCATACTGCGCCCCAAGGCCAAGTCCAGTCCAGTCTGCGATCAACCATCGTTAACTTTTCCATGATGTTTTCCAACAGGCGGGTCCACCACCTGTCACCATGAAGACTGATTTGCCTAGAGCAGGGGTCTCCAACCTGTCACTCGGAAGCTGCCAGTAACTCTCCACCCTCTTCCAAGCAACTCACTGAGGGATTTCTGTGTTATACGTACTGTTCTGAATAACAAATGAGATGAATTACCATTGTAAATGTATTATTGTGATGACTCATTTTGTGCACAAATAAATAGATAATGGTTTATGTCTTCCAGGCGTGCCGTGGCGCTTATATTTACTCAATTTCTTGCTTGCTGCTAAAAGCTCTCCGGCACTTTTGTTTTATAAATGTATCTCACAGGAGGAAAAAGATTGGAGTGTTCCACAGAATAACGTTAAACATTTAGTAGCTAGTGCATCAGGCCAGTACAGGTCAGATCTGTGGAGACATGACCCCGCTCACAGTAAAAATTAGGTGGAAAATTCCATGCAATATAGTGATTAATAATACGTGGCTGTAGATTGCTTAAACATGCACACATCACTCTAACAATACCATCCAACTTCAGGTGAGTAAATAATGAGGGGGAACGATTATAACTACGCTCTGAAAAGTACATTTTGCAGAATAGCTCCACATTTATTCTGACAACAGCACTGTTACATCCTTCAGGCAGCTTTTTTAAAATTTTTATTAGGATTACTTGTTTTCCACCCTTGCCCTCTCTGGGTGCGTGGAGAGTTCCTGCCTCAAGTGAAGGAGTTCAGGTATATCAAGGTCTTGTTCATGTGATACGGTTGCTGTATCGAATCGTTGTGGTGAAGACGAAGCTGAGCCGAAGGGCAATGCTCTTGATTTACCGTCATTCTACTTTCCTGCCCTCAACTATGGTCAGGAGCTGTGGGTAATGACCGAAAGCATGAGATCACGGATACAAGTGGTTGAAATGAGTTTCCTCCGCAGGGTGACTGGGCGCTCACTTAGAGATAGGGTGAGGAGCTCAGTCACACGGGAGGAGCTCGGTGTAGAGCTGCTGCTCCTCCACGTTTAGAGGAGCAGCTGAGGTGACTTGGGCATCTGTTCTGGATGCCTCTTGGACGCCTTTCTGAAGAGGTGTTCAGGGCCTGTCCCACCGGAAGAGACCCAGGACACACTGGAGGGACTATGTCTCTCAGCTGGCCTGGGAACGCCCTGCTTAGACTAGGAGGAAGAAAACAGATTGATAGATCATCATGGTTTAAATCTTAGTAGTTTAGTCCAGTGGTCCCTTACCTTTTTTGCACCATGGATTGGTTTTATATCCTCATTTAGTCCTGATTTAAACTTGGTTTAGTCCTGGTTTATACCTGGTTTAGTTCTGGTTTGGGGTGGGACACGACATATGGGAGGGGAGATGGTCCACGTGGGGTATGGGGGGGTTTGCGCTTTCGCGGGCCGATACCAATCGAACCACGGCCCCTGGTTTAGTGTATATTGGGTAGTGAAAGATTCATATGAACAAGAAAATATAAAAGCCATTTCAGCTTTCTACAACTCTCTGGGGGAATGTAGAGAAGAAACAACTCTTTACCTAAAAAGGAAATGGGTAACAAAGTTGTCAATAAATATAAAAGATGAAGAATGGTTTCAGATGTGTGAAATACACCATAGTACAACTCATTCATTGTTGTAGAGGGAATACTGCTGGAAGAATTTGACACGTTTTTTCATTACACCTAAAATCAAGAGCAGGCAGAGCTCCATCCCGGTGGAGCGCTGGAGGTTGTGTGGAGAAATAGAGGCTGATCACACATGTGTTTTGGTGTTGCCTGAAAATTAGGGTATACTCGGGACAATTAAACACAACTTTATACACTTTTACATTCTGGTTTATGGAGTTCCAAACATGTGTCTGGCGATGAATCTGGGAAATATATCAGATGTAGTAAGAAAGGATGACGTATGTGACAAAAAATGTTCTAGCTGCATCTAAAAAGTATTTCAGTGATGGAAAGAATGACATATAATCTTAAATTGAAATAGTACAAATATGACGTGCAATGAGAAAAGTGGAATGCATTCATAAATTACACCAGTAAAACATCATAGGGGTCATTCCACGCCAAATCTCCGAATGCCCCCACCCGACCATCTCAGATTTGACTGAAAAAATTCTAGGAGGTTCACACATTTTCCAATAGGAAAAGCCCCAAATTTTAGCTCCCAACTCCTTATAGTTTTGTCATTAAAACATATTTTGTCAACTCTCCCCTGACCTGTTTTGAGCAGAGTTTTCCAAGGAGCCACTAAAAAACTATTTAAGGTCGGTCCTTCAAATTTTCAAGGTTTCAAATTTGGCAAATGCACTTGTAGAATTTGGACTTTTACACATGTGCTTTTGGTTTATCACAGATTTCTGGGGGCTTGAATTTGCTCGAAAATTCTCCTCTTTAAATTTGAGGACATCTTTGAAGGACTGTGGAAAGTGCAATTTCAAAGACAGAGGTTTGATACATGAACATACACCTTCCCAGACAGGCTGTGTACTTTGTATTTTAAAACTGACCCTCTGTGATGAACACTCTATAACAGGAGTGCTCACACTTTTTCAGCATGCGAGCTACTTAAAAAATGACCAAGTCAAAATGATCTGCCTAATACAAAGCCAAGCAAACTGCACTGAAACACTCTGTGCCCCTTTTTGGACCTTCACCCACAGTTTGAGAACCCCTTCTTTAAGAGAACTTCCTCTGGCACTTTACACAAAACCGTGAAAAAAGTGAAGGAAGTAGGTAAGATTTTTAAACCTGTTTATTAAAGTTCCAAACTGGAGTTTCATTCTTTTCTGGTTTTGCAGTGATATTTACCAGCCTCTGCACATTTACCAAACCAAACGCACATCGTGACAAACACAGATGCATTGGTGCACTTTTGTTAGACAAACTTCAGCCAAATGTGGCAGTAGGTCTGTTCTGTAGATCCGCACTATGCTGTAGACCTGCTTTGTGCCAACACTGGAACACAAATTTAGACTGGTTTTTGCTTCACGTTTGGTCTTGGTCTGTACGCAGGAAGGAGCGAGAGCGTGAAAAGGCGAGGGGCGCGTGCTGACGTGAGAGGACAGGGATGTTTAGGAAGCCTGCCCTGTGATGCACGCTGGTACACGAGGGCACACGCTGTGCATGCAGAGTGCCGTAGAGTCTCCGCGGGTTTCAAATGAGCGCACAGGCTGCACTGAGACGCCCCACACGCTCCTGCACCCGCTACAAGTTTATTGCCAACAGCAGCGGCTGTAATGAAATATGATCGCACTTGTTGAGTGTCAGACCTCGAGTGAGAGACAAGACCGAGTCCAATCGCGAGTCCGAGACGAGACACGGAGATCTACCCACACGACCTTGGCGATCGACTGGTAGATCGCGATTGACGTATTGAGCACCCCTGTTTTACAAGATATTAAAATATATTCACTAGCAAGGACCACGCCAAGAACGACATAGCGTGAAAGAAGTTTATTGGTGATGTACGAGGGGCGGAGATGACTGGGTTGAGACTCTGGGTGGGGGCTCCCTCTCGATCTACAATTGGCCCAGCCGGAACGGGACCCCCCCTCGTAGGCGTCTTATGGCTGAAAAACAAACAAGATAGGGGGTGGGAGGGTGGGGTCGAGTTAGCTGAGACAAACTGGGATGATGGGAAATGCTGCTACGTATAGGCTTCTGGGAAATTAGAGGTGTGGTCGAAGGTGAGCTGTGGTTCGGAGGTGAGGAGGAGAGGGCGGTCGGGCCGTGGTCCTGCTCGTGAATCTTAGTTAATCGTATAAACTCCATTTATATTAAAAATGGAAGAAAAATACATTTGGTGCCGTCATTACCATGTTACACCAAAGAAATGACAGCGCCCACCGACATAAAATGGACTGTTTTAGAAAGACTAGATGTCTGTTTTTAACATATCCAACATTTGTGATGGTGTTCTGCTTTTATTTTTTTTCTTTGCAAAATTCATTCTTGAAAATACGGTGTCCACATACACGCAGAGCACTTTCACAAGCTAAGAAAACACTCTGAATATTTGACATAGTACATTCAAGTGTTATTACCAAATGCATGTTTAAATAAGAACCTGTAACTCCAGACTCTTGTTACATAGTTTTATTTATAATGTTTTTTGTATGTTTTGAAATAGTTTCTAAAAATCAAATAAAAGCAAAGTTACAAAACCAATCTCAGTAGTTTAAAGTAGAGTAGAGTAACTTCGTCTGTGGCTTATTAAAAGTCACAATCAAATCTTTGTCTGTAGTTTTATCTGAGCTCATCTGTAAGTGTTTTGTTATTATTACAATGGATAAAAACTCTTATTAATTCATCAAAATACATTATTAAATTTGCAGTTTAAATAATCAGATGCGAAGCGAAGTGAGACCAAACTGTCATGAAGCGTATTTGTCACAATATAATGACATAACTGCTCGTCCCCAGGAGATGTTTGTGGATTTGCATCTGAAAGTGTCGCGTTGTGTTTTATATTCCAAACTTAATCAGGGAGCAGGCTTCTTCTCTGTCATTATGTTCATTATTTTGTTGGAACCACTTGTTTACTGTATCAATCATTCTCTCCACTCTTGAGCTAGTGCATCCGTGTTCTTCTCAAAATATCTGTGTTTATTTTAAAAGCAATTACGGCGACGTTTTAAGGTGATTTATTTATTTTTTTGTTCGCTTGGGTACACCATGTTGATAAATCGCAATCTTCCGCTAGCCCCGCCCATGCCACCCCCAAAACATTTTTTGCATGCCCATGGAGATGTTCTTGCTTTGCCTGGATTGTTGACAAGTGGTTTGATCGCAGAAAAATAATACCATATTTTTCGGACTAGTGCACCAGATTATAAAGCACTAGGGATGTAACAATAACCAAAATATTGTGATATTGTATCGTCAAAGTTCTCACAATAATATTGTGGACCATCGCAATATATCGAATTACAAGTCTCTTTGCTTAAATGAAGAGTTATGGTGCAGTAACAGCTAAAAAAAAAAAAAAAAAAAAGACAAAGGGAACTACATAGACCATGATCCTTTGCTACATTTCAGTGCAGACAACAAGAAGAAATAACAGTTCTAACACTTCTAAGTTTTAGATTTTTGGATTCAATCTTGTCAAGGCTCATCTCGCAGCAGCCGCTCACGTGACCAAAGTGTCCATGTGTCGGTCCTTCCCTCTACTGCTTCACTCTGCGTGTCAATCGCTTCAGTGCATCGAAGCGTTTCATTGGCTCAGCGAATGTTCCGCTCTGCGATTGGTTCAGAGCTTCAGAGTGTTCAGCGCACTTCCGTGGTTTGACAAGCGCTAAACTGCTACAGTATAAAAGATGCACCAATATTTCTTAAAAATGTTGGGTAGTGAGGAGTATTGTGTGACGTTAGTGGTGATTTTGGCGACTTTTGGCATTTGTCTCATTTTCGATGGCATCTACAAGTGGAAAAAAGCGATCCATAATTTGGGATCACTTTGATCTAATTCCACCTAACAAGGTCACCTATTTTTTTATTTACAGCTATTTACGTTGCTCTTTACATATTATTTTAAATCATCATTATTATTGTTGTTGTTAGGTACGGTGTCGCTCTGCACACAAGTATTGTCTTACACTAACAATACTTCATCGATGCTGAGACACCTGCGTGCCAATGGTTAAATTTGTCCACTAGAGGTCAGTGTTTCTCCAAGGCCTCAGACACGTCCAACCATTTGAGACAATATTGTGACTGAGGTGTCAACGCTTCACGAGGCTCCATTCGCCCATCACTACATAAACTATAAGTGCTGAAAAAACTGCTCGCTCCTTGTGCGCTGATATCGTCAGTGTCTGTCGGACTCCACGAGGCTCCTGACTACTGTAGCCGTAATGCTCCGACAATCCATCAAGCGGTGTGGCTTCTTAGTTTACCGAAGTTGTACTAAAGCATTTTAACAGATTTTTGAGCTCCGTGTACCACATAAAATCAGTTCGAGGTCAATAAGCACATCCAGATTATAAGGCGCACTGTCGACTTCTCCACAAATCTAACCAGTCCCTTCACCTGGTGGTACTACCTGCTATGTACCTTCTCCATAGAAATAGATACATTTAGTGAAATACTATGAAGCACCCCAAACCCTAAAATATAAGACAATAATATAAGTATAAATATAAATATAATATAATTTTTTTGTAAGAAAAGGATCAGAAAGAGTAATCGTATATTATCTCACATTTTTTTGATGAGGTATAACCTTATAACATGGTTTAAAGCTCACAAGAGTCATTTTTGTGTAATATAGGAGTTTTAAACAAAACACTCAGGGATGGTAGAGAGCTGCCAGAGTGATACACCATAGAACAAGCTTTTAACCATCATCCTGTGTAAAGGGGCTCAAACATGACTCAATGTACACACTGTTTTCATAGACATTATTAAACCCTGACACTCGAGGGAAATATAAATGATTGCCTGACCTACATATGGATTCACTAAGAAATTAATCTCAGTAAACATTGGTTCCTGTATTGTTTGCTTTTGATTTTATGAGTCAATATCTTGCGTCAGTTTTATTTGTTTTCTCATGTCTAATACACTTTACATTTTTTTGTTTAAATAATCACATACATTTTGCTTAAAAAAAAAAATGTCCGAGTCTGATTTCTCCAGGGATCCGGTGTGACCACTCTTGTCCCAAAGCTGAATATTTGCAATAAGCGATGTTCAGGGGCTTCTAATCAGATAGCAGAATCATTTTGTAGAACTGGCTGCAAATTAAAACTGCTAACAGTCGTTGAATTGCAGTTACGCCAACTCATTAACTCTGAGAAATTACATTGAGTCCAATTTACAAATCAGACCTGCGGAGAGCTCAAAGTAAAAGCCACCACACACTGCAGGATTTTATTAATGAACTTAAATGATTTCTAAAGGTGCAACAAAAAGTGCACACCACAGACACGAGGAGCATCCGATGAGATTTTAACTGTCACTTTTTATTCCGGGTTTAGACAAGCATTTTCAGGAGGAAATCTTTGTGTAAACAGTGAGGCAAAAGTGTGTGGAATTCGATTGGGTACGCATGCCAGGCAGCCAGGTGATCATGTATGTGACGTAAACGTGTACGCGACGTGAGCAGATCTGAGCAGAGTTTTACGTCTTGGGCAGTGTAGACAGAGACACTACGGCGAAGCATGTTTAACTTGGTGGTTTTTAGATTTGGGGGTTTTTAAGCCCCCAAAACACTGACACCATCTAAAATGCATGGCACTTCCGATAAAATATTTTGTCGTCTTTATCTCGTTCTCATGTAAACGGGCCCTGAGACTCTTAAACAGTGTTTCCCAAACTTTTTTTTTCAGGGAACCCATATTTTACCATATTTTCCGCAGCATAGGGCGCTCTGGATTATAAGGCGCACTGTCATTGAATGGTCTATTTTCAAACTTTTTTCACAAATAAACCTCACTGGCCTTTAAACGTAACACAACAGTTGGATGGGTCAGCGGGACTTTGTTTGGTGCGTTCACGGTGACTCAGGGTTTGTTCAGTTGTGGCGTGTAGGGAGGGTGCTGTCTGGGACCGCTGGATTGTCGGCATGTTTGCAGTGACTCAGTTGTTCAGTTGTGTCTAGAAGTGGCACATTGCACTTGCTTTTTCGGTTCGTTCCTCCGTTCCATTCCTCATTCACGTGGAGTGATGAGTGTGGCTGTGGGTGTTTTTCGCTGTGCGGTCGCTGTCTGCTCCGTGTGTGTTTGCGTGCGCTGCGGGTGGTGCGGCTCTGTAGTTTACTGAAGTCGTGCTGGGACACCCGAGTGGATTCGTGTATAGGGCGCTCTGGATTGGAGGCTTATGTGATAATATCGGGGTTATGGGTCACAAACCCGCCTATAAAAGAGGCGCTATGCACTACGCTTGCCCCTCCCTCCTGAACTCCGACCGCTGACGTCGCACGCTGGTGGAGCTAAGCTGTCATGGCCGCAAGACGCGAGGCCCCGAGTGGACCACGTTTAGGCGCGCTAAGTTTACTGTTGCAAGGTGTTCAGCTCAGTAATTGCAGAGAGTGTGTGGGCATCGTGGGGGTAAGTGGGGAAATCGTCTTGCTGGCTCAGTAACGCCGTGCGTGAGGTTAACACGGGTTGTGTTTTTTTTAGCGTTTGTGGCTCGGCGCTAGGTGGTCCTCTGTGTGTTTGGGTGGCGTGCCGCGGTGAATTCTACATGGTATGTCGCTATGGTTTATTTTGTGTTCCTCTTTGTCGTGTGTATTGTATGTTAAATGTAACATGTTAATTTAGGCTCCTGCTGGCGGGAAGCCTCCCCTTTTCTCTTTTTCTTTCTCCGTGTACCTGGTCTGTTCAGTGGTCATGGCCCTTGGTGAAAGGACTCGCTCTCTGAAGTCTTCGTCTTGTGGGAAGCGCTACTGCGAGGCGCATATTGACTGTGATAATGGTCCTAAGGTCATTCTAAGCAACGAGGCCATGCGACCCAATGGACAATGAGCGCACAGGACTGGTCGAGGAGGTATGTGATTAACCCTTTGCAAAAATGGATAATAAATTCAATGTAAAGTATATTCAAGTCTCATGCCATATTCAGTCAACGAACCTGTGTGTCTATAGCGGGTGGGGAAAAACACTGTGTCCTGGAATTACCAGGTGGCGTTGTTGGCAACTTTACTACCTTGAAGTCCACTTACAAATATGCCACTCTGCTAAAATTATGAGTGCGCTCTATAGTGTGGAAAATACGGTAAAAGTCACAAACCTTCGTGATCCAAGTCAATGGACAAGTTAATTCGTAAATCACAAAATAAAGGTGGATTAGAGCATTATTGAACAAAGAGGATATTTTATTGTTGACTAAGTGATCATGTCTGTGAACATATAGTATTACTCAAGTTTTAAGCAATGAAAAACAGTCACTGAAGCAGCAATAAAAGGATCCATAAGTCACCTATATGAACATTAAATGTAGCCCATTTCGTTTTCTTTTCAATATTCAATTGAACCAGCAATACTGGAACAAAATAGTCAGAACGTACATGCAGATTGTGACAAGACGACTGAAAAAAAATCCCAGTTTTTGCTCTTAAGTGTTCAAAAATATCAGAGCATTGCACTTCCAGTCTACATGCAAGTAAAAACTGTGTTATTGTTATTTGTGAAACGTGGTGCAATACTTTAGATACATGATGTTTAATGCACAGATAGTTGGTGATAAAGTACTTTGCAGCTTCACCTCGATCCGTGCACTGTGTGGATGTGAACAGACACACATGAGGAACTGCTCTCACCTTTGTACTCGCCCTTTTTTTTTTTTTTTTTTTTTTTTTTACTTTCAAACTGCATTAACAGCTCGGTTTTTTGGACTGGGTGTCATTATTGAGGAGTACACATTCTATGTATAATGTGAATGAAAATGCTGCAGTTTAACTTTACAACGTTACAAGAAGTGAGTAATAATTTTTTTCTCTATACAGTGATCTCTCGTTTTTCATGGGGGTTACGTTCTAAAAATAATCTGCGATAGGTGAAATCCGAGAAGTAGTCAACTTTATATTTTATAATGATTATATCTGTTTTAAGTCTGTAAAACCCCTCACCACACACTTTATACACTTTTCTCAAACAGGACAGTTAGTTAGGAATAAACCAAGACTAAACCAGAACTGAAACAGGACTCACTGTCGGGACGGGCTCGGAGGTGACCGCAGGAGAAAGGACCGGCTCAGCTTCACACCTCACGGAGGTAAACGTGTTCGTCGCCCGATCGCACTTTGCGGGTGCCCTGCTTTGGTGTTTTCTCTCTTAAGTCCAAGAGTAGTCCTGGTTTAGACCTGGTTTAGTCCTAGTTTAGCTCTGGTTTAGTCCTGACCTGCCGTGTAATTACTACCCGGCCATAAAATTCCAGAACATTAAAACCTGCCCATTTCAGCAAATATTTGCCCGTACCCAACCCCGTGCAGGATTCTGCCACAGCTGTGTAACTTCTACCTTCCTTCAGCATGTCCAGAATTCCAACTTTTTGTGCAATGGTTTGCATCTTCCTCTGCCTTTTGGGTGTGACTGCAGTAGCCTGTGTCATTGCAGAACGAGAAAACTTAGCCAATCAGGACGCAGAGGGAGGAACGCAATGCTGTTTCTGGCACTCCATCTGCCCCTGACACGCTCTCAGACTGACACAGATCACACACACACATGAGGAGAGCAGTGGCTTCAAAATCACACACGAGGTCACAAAGTCTCCCTGAACTCGGAGAGAAGAAAATTACTGTCTAAATTGGGCAAATTCTCCTGTAGTGAATGGCGGCCTTAAGATACAGGTGAATAACTGTGCGTTATACAAGGTTAATGCCATAACGTGAAACATTCCATAGAGAGGAGCAGAAAACCATCGCTGACCAAAAGGTTTGACTCTAATAATGATGGATGCACCCTGGTGGTGTGTTGAAACTGGAGTCCGCTGTGAGTACAGGGTCGTACATCTCCTGTCAGGGTCCATCCACCACAGCAAACAGGAGTGTGTCTGCATCTACTCCCTAATCTCAACACTCATTTGTTGAATCTGTAAATATATGTTTGTCCTCAGGTTTACCATACGGAAACACGAGGAGGTCCTTAAAAGCACACTGTGTAATTTTTTGGTTGAGGATCTGTCACCTTCTTATGTCATTGCTGTGCCTGAAATGTTCCACAGTGTGACTTTAAACAGCTCTTCCTTATGTTTTTTCAATTACAGGTGGTTTTATGGCTCAAAAATACCTAGAAAAACAGACATTCTGACTGTGAGCAGAGTCGCCTCTCCACAGATTTGAATTGTAACTTGGTCTAGTTTGGTCTCCATGAAGATAGAAAGGTTTAATACCATACTGTGGAACATTCCAGACAAAGCAATAACACCTCCACAGAGAAAAGCTTTTGACGGCCTCTCCACCAGACAAGTTACACAATGCTCCTTTAAAGTAGGTGCCTCCGCTCTATTTCATTTCTCTCCAGTGACTAGATCAGGAATCGGAATACACTCGACAATTCGCAAAACCCCCGGAAGAGCGAGTTCGGGCACCAGCCAATCACCGAAGAGCCATATATTTTGTGTTGGTAATGGTTTCCAAGACTGAGGATTTAAAGCTGGAACAAAGAGAATGTTTGGTGAATTTCATCAAGGGGAAAGACGTTATTGCCCTTCTTCCTATGAGATTTGGGAAAAGATTAATATACCAGTTAGTCCTGTTAGCGGTGCACATCATGACACCACATTACATACATCACGACCAAATAGCAGCGATTGGTTAAATAAAAAAAAGTACCCGCCTACTGTCGAGCAAACAAATTCTAACACTAACACACAAGCTCAGATGGTACGAAGTGAAACCTTTAAAGTGAAACTAAACCCTGAATCCACTTTTGTGTATATGGTGTTTTAAAGGTCCAATATTACACAAAAATGATCTTGTCTCTCCCTGCCTTTAGTGGAGGAGTTCAAGTATCTCGGGGTCTTGTTCACGAGTGAGGGGAGGATGGAGCGTGAGATTGACAGGCAGATTGGTGCAGCGTCGGCAGTGATGCGGTCGCTTTATCGATCCATTGTGGTGAAAAGGGAGCTGAACCAAAAGTCAAAGCTCTCGATTTACCGTCAAGCTTCATTCCTCCCCTCGCCTGTGGTCATGAGCTGTGGGTAAAGATCGCGGATACAAGCAGCCGAAATGAGTTTCCTCCGCAGGGTGGCTGGGCGCTCCCTTAGAGATAAGGTGGGGAGCTCAGTCACACGGGAGGGGCTTGAAGTAGAGTCGCTGCTCCTCCATGTCGAGAGGAGCAGTTGAGGTGGCTTGGGCATCTGTTCCGGATGCCTCCTGGGCGCTTTCCTCGGGAGGTGTTCCGGGCATGTCCTACCAGAAGGAGTCCCCGAGGAAGACCCAGGACACGTTGAAGGGACTATGTCTCTCAGCTGGCGTGGGAACACCTTGGAGTCCCCATGAAGGATCTGGAGGAAGTGTCCGGGGAGAAAGAAGTTTAGGAGTCTCTGCTTAGACTGCTGCCCCTGTGACCTGACCCTGGATAAGTGAAAGAAAATGGATGGTTGGATTCTTGCGAGTTTTAAGTCATGTTAGAATGTTGTTACCTCCTCAAAAACAGACCTGGAGTTGTGTTTTGTTTCATTTACACATGTTTGAGTAATCCTTTATTAATTTGCCATTAGTCTGTCTACATCTCTAAGGCTCAAAATGCTCTGTTCCACCTTGTGATGTCATGCAGTGGTAGCTACCTTTCACCTTTTGTTTAGCTGAGATTGGTGATTCCAGAAATTATCCAAATGATTCTAGTGAAGGTGTATGGAGTTTAAAGGGCCACTAAACTCCAAAATCACGTTTTTCTTCTGATTATCTGTGTAAACTGGTCTAAAATAGAAGTGTATTCCTATCCACAGTCTTATTTTGGCATTTTAGTGCATGTGGTGGATACCTCTGCCACCACTCCATAGTGTCAGTATTATTTAATTTTCATTATTATTTACATTAAGTTAATTACACTACACATAATTTAATTCCGTTATTTAGACTTATGTTCTAATTTGAGTGCACGCATTTTAGTTAATATAAGTCTAATTGACTTACACTTGTTCTTTTTGTTTTTTTGAGCACCGGACGGAGGACCCTGGGAGAGACCATCACGACTCAGCAAAGGGGGGGAGCACTATTTAGTTTGTTTTACTAAGTTAATTTGTTTAGTTTGTGTTAAGGTCACATTATTATCACTTATTATTTTCTGTATTATAATTATTTGCTTTTTTGTTTACTTTGATTAACTTATTGGTTTAGTTAGTTAATTAGTGTAATTCCTCCCTCTTGTGTTTAGCTTTAGTTGGTCCTCAGGTATTTAAACACACCTGTTCCTTTGACTGGTTGGGTTAGTTTTGTTCTGTTCAGTTTGATTTTGAGTTACCCCAGTTGGGCCCAGCTTTTTTGTTAATAATTTGCCTAATTTGAGCCTTTGTTAAATTATATATTTTTTGGCTTTATTAAATTTAAACTTATTTTTATACCTTGTCTTTGCCTTTCTGTTTGGTCCACTACAGTGCATATATGTGAAAAATCTGACTTTTGGGTCAAAACTGTGTCTGTAACGGCCTCTTTAGGATCAACTACGACCACTACATTTGAATTTCTGGGTTAGACTAACGGCCGCCAATGAGTCAGATGCAGGTTATTACGTGATGAGCACAGCTACTGGCGTCTACGGGCAGTATGTGAAGAGCCCCTGTCAGCCACGCCCCTACCTGGCACCTCTCTCTAGTCACTGCGATGTCCTGCCATGTCTGGAGATAAGGGAAACAGCATGAGGTACTGGCCAGTTTAGAAGCTCTGTTTGAAAAGTGTTTGCGGGCGAAGTTTAGTTGTTTAGTCCCAAGTTTCAAGCATCTGCAGTAAATCTAGTCCCAGATAAGCTGCTGCAACTCATAACCTTTGAATGGCTTGTAATCCTCTTCGAAACTCTTTGAAAATGTTGGCAGCTTAGTAACAAGTCTCACCTCTAACACGGCACTAACAAATGCTGTGTTGCCAGTGCCTTAATCTGCATATAAAAGACATGTTTTTCTCATTCTCAAAACAGCAGCAGCACAGGCACTGATTCGAGATTCGCTGAAGTTCCTGGGGTTTAGAGGTACAACAGCATTTCCAACAATTGATCATGTTTTATGCTTTTCTGTAGAATAAATAAGATTTACAATTTCTATCAGTAAAAGTTCACTGCAAATTTGTCTGATCTGGCCAAGATTTTAAAACTTATATCAGGTTATTAGTCTTGTTTTCAGATTTATATCTACTTACTAGTTCTGAGACTGATTAATTTGAGTTTAGAGGTCGTTTATTTTAAGATAACTTGTCCAGTAAAATGATCTTGCTGGACAGATCATTTCACTACTTTTAAGTCACTTTCTTAGCCCAACTTTTTTGCAGTGTTGTATTTGATTTGAGCATGTTTACGTCGTATCTGGGAACACACACTTATGCTTATGAAATTTAAAATAAAAAATATAGTTACATATAGTTACTTTAATCAGAAGTCACCAGTCATCAGGTCCACTCCCACTGTGAACATAGCGAAAACGTGTAATATGCTCAAATGGGAAAGAATACATTGAAAAACCTTCGCATTGCTAGTGGTATCCCCCAGGGGTCTGTTTTGGTTCCAAAACTGTTCAAATTATATATTTACTGTATCTCATTTACTAAAATTTATAGTCTTCATCCTTGGTGTCACTTCTGCCGACCTTCTCAACGACCTCCGGAGGTAAACAGAGCGCCGCTCCCTCTTCTGTGTAGCTGTCGTCAGGCTCAGCATCAGTTATAATTATTCCAGCCTTTCTGAATCCCGAGAGGATAGTTTCGGTGTCACTGAAGTCCAGGCTTTGTCCATCTATCCAGTGACTTCAGGAAAGTTGCGTGGTGCATCCTCCCAGTGTCGCAAGTTTCTTGCTCACTCCAAACTTTCTTTCTGCTGCTCGATTACCATTTTGGCCGCAGATTTATCTACTTGCAGCAGGACAGCGGCTTTTTCTACAGGAGGCATGTGCAGTACAGTGCCAAGTGGCAGTGGTACAGGAGTAATAGTTGTACTAGATACTGACACACAAGACGCGCGACTCACGACTGTCAGTCTGAAAATTTTAATATATAAGTCGTACTGGAGTATAAGTCGCAAGAAACACGCCAGCTCCCATGAATTAATTTGAGTACGGGTCTGATCCGGCACCATGTGAATGCCTGAAAACGCTGATACTCTGACGTAGGTCTATGCACCGCGAAGTAGCTAGTTCACTGCCAACATGTTAAGAGGCTAGAATATTTGTCCTTTCATATATACGGTCTGTGTGTACGACCTGCAGACTTATAATCTCTGAAAAGTTTAACATGAACCATCTCAAACGCAATAGATGCACAGAACAGACTCACCACAAGCAGAACACCCCTCTGTCACAGAAAGAACACTCATTTTCCACTGAGTCGTGTTCTTTAGTCAGACAGAAGCTGAATCGCATCAGCACACAATATTGTTTATCTCTAAGTTTATGCAAATGAGTCATCTGGTTTTAAGTTTCATTTCTGTAAAACATAAACAAATCTGCTCAAAGCTGTGTGGATAGGAAAGGCTTGCGGACACAGAATCGAGTCAGTCCTCACTCTGAGCCGCCATGCTCGTCTTAAAATCCAGTGTTACGCCAAGTAACAACTGAACCTCGTCGTCGGTCCATGAAAAGACTATTTTTACACTTGCCATCTCCCTAGGCTCAAAATCAGCTGCTGCAACTTCGGACTTTCTTGTTTTTACCGCTCACGTGACATCGGGACGTCATGACAACGTAACAACAACCTAGCACATGACTAGCGTTTCAGGCAGTTATGTGTTACTAAACCAGGTGATGACATCACCACATTCTAAACCAGGTGATGACATCACCACATTCTCAGGGACAGCTTAGAATGTGGTGATGTCATCAGCAATTTAGATTCCTATCAGTTCTTTCCAGTTGCCACGGCAACGTTTGAAGTCTTTGACGCCTGTGACTTCAAAGTTACCAAGTTTGTGGGACAGAGTCAGTTCTCTTCATTTCACAAATCAAGCTAGACAATGACATTCCGTTCGTTTACACATCTTTCACGCACATCTGCGCCTTTACACGAGAATTTACACGAGACAAACAGCGACCAAAAATTAGACCCCATGGATATGTACGAGAAACTAGAGACTATGGGGGAAGGATCTTTTGGAGAAGTCACGAAATGCCTAAACAAAGAGACTGGGCAAATCGTGGCTTTGAAAAAAGTAAAAATGAGAAACAATGTAAAACAGGTGGTACATCGAGAGCTATCAATGCTCAATGCAATCAGCAGCCTGGACCCGGACAACTGCAATATCATCCGGTTTAACAAATACTTTAAATCGGCTGAAGCCCCCATTTACCAAAGACAAGAACTTGATGAGGAGGTGATACAGCGACAGCCTCTTCCAGGAGACCACAGACCAGCAGTACAAATGGTTTGGGATGAACCAGAGGAAGAAAACTCACTCTGTAGTTCTTTTGGCTTTTCTCTTTTTAAGCCAGTTTTAAACTTCATCGCTTCCCCATTCTCTCTGTTTTCGGGGGGAAATTAAAAAACATCAGATGAAGGGGAAACTCAAGGATCTTTAAGACCTGGGGTAATGTGAGGGAGTTTGTTCTAAGTTAAGTCACTGGTTAGAACCTTAGCAAGGGAATATGATGTTCTTTTGAGGTTTGTTCAGGGTAAATACAAGGAAGAAGCCTCACTTTGCTCGACACTAGACTGTTCTCTGACAGAGCTAGGTTTTGAGTCTTCCCTTTTCTTTTGATTATTTGGGGTTTTGGATGAAAGGAAACATGTATTTGTATGTATGTATGTATGTATGTATGTATGTAACATTGTAATGTCCCAAACTGTAATGTTCCAAAATAAAATAAACCTTTAAAAAACATTATATAATACTGCCTTCAGTTTTTCTCTTTTTGTTTTTCATATATTTGACTTGGTCTGTACTCTTAGGGAACACATTTTCAGACAGTACAATCAGACAACATTTTCAAAATAACAATATAATAATAATGATAAAAAAAAAAAAAAAAAACTACATTACACAACTACATCACATCTCTTTTTTTTTTAAATGTATGATTTATTTATGCTTTTTCAAAATATAAAAGACAAATTATATAAAGATGTATAATATTCAAGGCTGGTATACAATGTAAATACTTCACAATTTACACACCTTTAAAAAAAACAAAAACAAAAAACAGAAAAAGGGCCTACAAAAAAAACAAACAAAAAAAAACCAAACAAACAGAATATGTGCTACTATAACATTTATCTTAGATTATATCAATCACTCGATACCCATGGATACATGCTATAGGGCAACACAGCTCATGGGGTCACCTCCAATGTCAGAGACATTACATGATCGATAAAAGGTAACCAGGCTTCAGTAAATTTAGAGCCAGAGCCTTTGAGAGAGTGTCTTATTTTTTCCAGTTTCATAAATGAAAGGGCATCTTTTATCCACTGGGAGTGAGTGGGTGGGTGAGGGTCTTTCCAGCGCATTAGGATAGCCCTCCTGGCCAACAGTGTAAGAAAAGCCACCAGGTCAACAAAACAGGGTGACAAGGAGTGACCGGCTGGAAGAATCCCAAAGAGAGCAGTCAATGGGGACTGGCAGACTCTAGCATTGCAAACAACTGATAGAGACTCAAAAATAGTTTTCCAATATGTTGATAATGTAGGACAGGTTAGAAACATATGAGTTAGATTAGCTGGGCCCGATTTGCATTTTACACAGTCAGGATCAGTGCCTGGGAAGATTCGGGCAAGCTTACTCTTTGACCAGTGCACTCTATGGACCACTTTACATTGAATGATACAATGTCGGGCGCAGATTGAAGAGGAGTGGACGTGCCTGAGGACGGACCTCCACTGTTCCTCATCAATCTCCACACCAAGTTCCTCAGACCAGGCCACACGAAGATGATCAGATGTTACTTTGAGAGCGGAAAACAATAGGCTATATATTTTGGAAATTGCACCTTTCAGAGAGGGTCTGATCTCCATGATAGTATCCATGATGGTACCATCAGGAATGCCAGGAGCACTAGGGAAGTGTCTACCAATGAAATTTCGGGCCTGTAGAAACCTAAAGAAGTGGGAGTTGGGTAGATTAAAGTTTAAGGCTAATTGGGCAAAAGAAGCCAACACCCCCTCTATGTAAAATTTTTTTACAGAAACCAGTCCATGGCTCCTCCATACAGCAAATGTCCCATCAGTTAATGATGGGGGAAACAAAGGGTTACAGTGGAAAAGGGACAGAAGAGGTATTCCCTGAAATCCAAAATGTTCTTTAACCTGGGTCCAAATTTTAAGACAGTTCTTAACTATAATGTTATTAGAGTATGATGTGGGTGATGATTTAAGGGGTAGACACAAAAGAGATAGTAGAGAAGCAGAGTCACATGAGATCTCCTCTATTGGCAGCCAAACTGGCATGACATCATCAGTATGGCACCAAAACAACATTGTACGGATGTTAGCAGCCCAGTAATAGAATAAAAAATTTGGTAAGGCAAGGCCTCCATTTTCTTTATCTCTTTGCAGTATAATCTTTCGTATTCTGGGAGGTTTCTTGTTCCACAAAAACTGTGCAATAGTGCTGTCAAGTGACTGAAAAAAACGTTTAGGAATAAACACTGGTATACACTGAAAAAGATAAAGTAATTTAGGTAGTATGTTCATTTTGATGCAACTAATTCTACCCGCCAGAGAGAGAGGCAGCATGGACCAACGGTGCAGGTCTAGAGTTAACTGGTCGAGCAATGGATTAAAGTTGGTCTTGAAAAGATCTGAAAATTCCCTTACTACATCACATCTCTGGCATTAAAATGTATCTTTAAAAGGTGCAACTTTATGTAATTTCTTGGTTGTATGACACCTTTCATTTAAGATGGGGTTTAAGTCTGGAGACTGTGCTGGACACTCCATGTTTTCAAGCTCACCATCTTGATCTTCGACTTGTGTTTTGTTATTTACTGAGCCAAATGAACTAAAACACTTCAAATATAAACTATAGCTGTACTGTAGTTGTACCGTAGTGTCTTGTGTGTAATGTGTGTAATGTTTTATAAAATCATAGTGTTATTATATTACACTCATACCTAACAAGCCAATCAGAGACAACAACCTGGTCCCCATGAGGCATCAGTGGGGTCAGTTCATCAGCACAGACGCAGTTTATGAGGAGCCCAGTGCATATGACATGATTGTTATATCCACAATGCAATGTGTGTATCTGTACAGGCCCATGAACATGTGTGTGATATTGGTCACACATGAGGATGTCAGTGTTTACTAGTGTTTAACCAAAATGTCATTTTTCATGAGTTCCGTATATGTTAGTTGTATATATGTAGATCAGTGTGTATCACCAGAAAAAGAAGAAATGGAAATTATTTTCATTACAATTAGAATTTTATGACAAAGGAACACTTAGAATTAGTGATTATCTCGAAAACTATTTATATTTTACTATACAAATGCATAGAATTCTAAATAGATAATAATTTTTCTGAGATTTTGAGACACTCCTGTTGCTCTAGCTCGATTCCCGTGAAGCTGTGTTCTCCATCTCCGCTTTCCGCCAGTCCCGCACAAGTTTCTCGCTCACTTCAAACTTTCTTTCTGCTGCTCGATTACCATTTTGGCCGCAGATTTATCTATTTGCAGCAGGACAGCGGCTTTTTCTACAGGAGGCATGTGCAGTAGACTGCAAAGTGACAGTGGTACAGGAGTAATAGTTGTACTAGATACTGACACACAAGACTAGAACGCCTCTTAATATAGAAGTCACACTGGAATATAAGTCACAAGAAACAGCTCCCACGAATTAACTTGAGTACGGATCTGATCTGGCACCCTGTGGATGTTTATATGCACAAGAAAATCCAGATTTTTCAAACTAATGTATACACTTCATTCTGAATGTTGTGAGGATGTTTGAGAGACACGTGCTCTAAATTAAGCCACTTTCGCACACACAATGCCACACGTCTCCTGTTCAGACATTCTCCCGACAGTTCGTTCATATGTGCTGTATGTGTTTTTATGTCTTCACCTCCGCCCCATGCTGCACATTTCCCCAGGTGTGTGAATGAAATGGTCGGGACATGAGCCAGCTTGGATTCTTCACATCTTGCCCTGTGGTGTTGTGTGAAAATGGCTTCAGTGACTGTGACTGTGGCGTCCCAGAACTTGCCGGGTGTCTCTGGTCGCTCTGGTCTGGTTCCAGGCGCTTCTGCATTCAGACAGAACGGAGAAGGGATGGAGTGCCAAAAAAGTCAGCGAGCCTTTGAGACACATGTGCAAGACGGCTCTGAAATCTCACACTCGACCTGCCTCACAAATCTACGATATCTTTGCATTCTTTAAACAGAACCAACAATGAAGGAGCCAATCATTTATAAACAAAACAATGGAACGTTTCTCTTTCCTCAGGTTAAAACAGGGATGGGCAATTATTTTTTTCCATAGGGCCACATGAGAATAAATAAATTATAAAAAGCAGTAAATAGCATTGTTTTGACGAGATGGTAAGACTGTTAAGAGTTTATGTTATGACTAAGCAATGAAAAAGTAAAGGGGGTTAGAAGACCCTCTAGTCAGAAGACCCTCTAGTCAGAAGAGCCTCTAGTCAGAAGAGCCTCTAGTCATAAGAGCCTCTAGTCAGAAAATCCATGTTCAGGTAGTGTTACAAATTGTTACAAATGAAATTGTATTTCAAGTTTTAAATATTTTAAAAAGTAAATATTAAAAGTAATAAATATATTAAACCCTTAAAATACAGCAAAAATGTTTGAGGAAATAATGATTTGGGTGGAAATGTCTGTCTTAAGTGTAACAGGGTTAATAATTGTCTGATTTTCAGACAACAACTTGCAAAATGTTCAGTAATTTCAGCTCTACAACCTTCATTTCAATTTTATTTGAAATCTTTTTCTTTTAATATAGCATTGGTGGGTTTGTAAACCAACAAATTAAGTAATGCTGGTTTTAGCTAATGCTGTTATGTATGATTATGTGTTTCCCTGTCAATATCTCAAAAAATGTTGATGTTGCAGCCATTTTTATTTGGTAAACATCCAAAAGTTTACTAATTCTTCCCTGATATCCAGGGGTTATTCCCTGTTGCTTTCATCAAATATATATTCAATTGTTCAAGAGAAATGTTGCTGACAAACCAATAGAAGAGGGAATGATTTTGTGACTAGTGGACCTTCTGACTACAGGGCCTTCTGACTAGTGGGGTTCTGATGATAAGGGTGTGACCAAGTAAAGTTGCCTTACAAAAAATGTAATTTATTCAATCAAATTTCCTAAAAGAAACGTTTTTAACATTTGTGACTCATTACAGTATTATATTAGTGATCATTTTCAGTCACACTCAAAACACCTTTATAGTTTCATATACTGTTGGAAAGAGGTTCTTAGGCTACATTCAGACTGCAGGGCTTAATGCTCAATTCAGATGTTTGTTTGTGAAATCCGATGTTTTTGCGAGGTTGTTCACATTTCCAATTAAATGTGACTTGTATGTGAACTACAGTGTGAACATTAAACAGCGTGTCAAGTGTCTCGCATGTGCACTGGAGACACGACAACGTCAACCACAGTGAGCGTGCTCTGTGTTTACAGAAGTTGTCCAAACATGGACGCGAGCATTGAGCACCTGGAGATTTTAAAGTTCCTCTGGTACCGGAGCCAGAACATGAACAACTTACTTGTTTTGAGGAGGAGATTGAGAAGGAGAAGGACGAGGTTTTTGGCCGTGGCGTTTTGTGAGGCAGTCCGTTGAAAGAAACGTGTGGATGCGGAGACGTAACCAAGAGTGGTGGGATAGTGATGTGCTTCGCTTCAGTGACACGGAGTTCGTTAACAATTTTCCTATGATGAGAAGAACGTGTGTGTACATTTGTGGCTTGTTGATAATGTGTAGGTCAGATGAATGCGCCTTGGCCATTCACACTGAAGTCGCATGTCAAAAGATCGGATATATATCGGTTTAAGGAGCACATATCCAAGTGTCCTGGGTCACATTTGAAAAAATCTGATCCGTCGTTCAGACTGTCATTAAAAGATCAGATACAGATAACATAGGGGCCAAAAAATCTGATTTGGGTCCCTTCAGGCTGCAGTGTGAACGTAGCCTTAGTTTGTAAAGACATCACAATATTGTCTTTGTGCTCCAAATATTAAGCAAGATACAACATTATTGTATGAACTGAATCACTCAACTGTGATTTTGAGAAAAAGGTCTCCAAACAAAATGTTCCGGTGTTCTGTCGAAATGTGCTGCCCCGTCTAAATGAGCTCGCAGCAGTGTAAAACGACAGTGATGGTGTTCTATCGATTCACACTGCCTTGTCGAAATAAGCGGCCTTATGTTTTTTCGTGTACAGTTGTATAAATCCAATAAAGCCAGACCCTGACCTCCCCAGTTTGACAACATATTTCTTTGGAGACGCAGGGTTTGAAGCTGTTTGCACACGCTGATCACACTTTATACTTTAGTTATGTCAAATTTCAACTCATTTATATGAATATGCGTAGTTCATTTCGACAGTCGTATTCTGCTCAAATAGGGCTCCAACTAAAGGGAGCACATATTGAAAGGGCAATTTATCCATCGAATAATGCTCCCACTATAGAATCACCATTATTCACTCATTTATATGAATTTCGGCAGAGGAGCTCATGTTGACAGGCTGATATCTTCTATCAAATAAAACTCCTACTATATAAGAGAAAGAAATGACTGGAACCAATGAATTCTTTATATTAAATAGTGTTAAATATGATACACATGATGACACATGGAAACAAAATAAAATATCATGTAATGAAAATGGTAATGATAAAATCAAATATTAAATCCAAACTATTCAATCATCTAATGTAGGTTTTCTGCCGCAAATCTAACACACACATGTCATTGCTTAACTGGGCAAATCATACAATAAAACTAATACACTTTTAAAATGTGACTTGTTACTCCACTTCAGGAGCTCAAATCGACGGCAATTAAACTGTAACAGCACTTGGGGGTCGTGCACATGTGCAGTAGTGCTGGGGAGCTCAAATCAGTTCACTGCTAGTTGATGCCTTTACCTGTCTACATTTGTCGACTAACACCTCAGTCAAACTTTATTTATAGAGCATTTTCATACAAAATTGCAGCACAAAGCACATTTGGTGTTTTTCAGTTCTTTTTTCTTGTTCAGTGAGAGTTCAGTCTGGTCTCTGTTGGGTTTTAACAAGTGCATCAAAGTCAGGTTGAATGTCTGAAGTGAAAATGTGAAGCAAAACTGACACGATCATCAGTGAGACAGGATCTATTCCTGGATTTGGTAAACTTCATCACCAAGAAACTTGTTTTGTTAGTTTTCTTTGTTTGTTTTCAATGAATTATGTGATTTAATAAATGTCCAAATTATGACATAATGCCCCATGGGTGTCATAGATTATGAAAATACAATTAAAGAATGAAGTGAGTACTTCCCAGTGGGCATCCACAAATCACTGCAGCTTTGAGAGGATAAATGAGAAGGCTATACCTTTGCTAAAAGCTTTGAAAAATCATTTGGGGGATTAGTTCACTTTAACAGAGTTTGCTGCTCCTCG